>NC_140931.1:164755436-164975436 GCF_014529385.1 Adiantum capillus-veneris
ATATTAACGTCTTCAAAAGGCCAAAATAACGTATGAGACCAAGCTGTCACAACATAGTGAATCTGATACCATGTCCGGAATCAAAAAAGAACTAAAACAAAAATACAACTACTACAAACTGGGGCTTAGGTGAGAGATGAATGAAATGTTATATTAAGGTCTTCAAAAGGCCAAAATGACCTATGAGACCAAAAAGGCTACATCCATGTGTGACTCTAGTACAATGTTTGGGGAATATAAAAACAAAAATAAATGAGGGTACCCTAGAGTGGTAGGTGTGTAAGCCTAACCTACATGATCATCATCATCATCATGAGAGAGAGAGAGAGAGAGAGAGAGAGAGAGAGAGAGAGAGAGAGAGAGAGAGAGAGAGAGAGAGAGAGAAGAGAGTTTTAACGTCGTAGGAAACTATCCCAAGAGACCTTAAAGATCTAGCCACGAACTCAAGACCTGTTATTCAAGAGGGAAATGGCATAACCAATCTACCACACTTGGGTGATAGAAAGGTGATACCGGTTTCCTCTTTTTATTAGCGCATGCACACCACCCCCCCCCCCCCCCCCCACACACACACACCCTAGAAGAGTATTTTAACTTCGTAGGAAACTATCCCAAGAGACCTTAAAGATCTATCCGATGAGGAGAGTTGAACTCAAGACCTGTTATGTGAGAGAGAGAGAGAGAGAGAGAGAGAGAGAGAGAGAGAGAGAGAGAGAGAGAGAGAGAGAGAGAGAGAGAGAGAGAGAGAGAAATGGAATGAAATGTTATATGAAACGTCTTCAAAAGGCCAAAATGACCTATGAGACCAAATTGATACAATCCTTGTGGATCTAATCCAATGTCTGGGTACACAAATAAAATGAAGTAAAGTGAAAGACTAAAACTAAGACTCAAATCGTCAGCTTGAAAATCATCATCCATGCCCGAGGATGCCCGGCATCGGGCGTTGTATGAGAAAGTATTGCATCGGTCGCTGAAGAGCTTCGTCAATGTCGGCCTCTGAAAATAACCGTACTCGGCGTCTCCCATGTCGTGCTAAAATAGTCCTGATTCTCTGGTGGAGCCTCCGTCGATGTCGTGGGCGTCCCCAGAGATGTGGGCGTCTAGCTCTCTCGAGCTCAATGGCTCTGTCCACTAAAATACCTTTGGTAGAAGTGGGCTCTGAAGTCTGCTGCGAAGCATGCTCATCCGGCTGCTGAGTCCCTACTGTAAAGAAGTCAGTGATCTCCCTCTATGAATGTCTCCCACTACCTGGTCTCCTCGAGAGACTTTCCCTATGTCTGTGTAGCTCTAGCAAAAACAACCCTAGGCATCTCTGATCCTGATATCTCATGACTCTAGCCAACGGTCCAAAGCCCTTTCTGAATACACAGTGGAAGCGGCCTCATATCTCGTAGTATACCGGACAATGACAAATGTGATGTAACTCTGTCTCCGGCTCTATATGACATAACTGGCATATCCTGGCTTTTGTTGGTACTCTCCTAAATCTGCCAGTCTCAATCTCTAGCTGATGCGTTGATGTGCGCATCTGACCAATAGCACATCGTATCCCATAGGATAAATGAGTGTCCACATAGGCCAATCTGATCACATATCCATCCTCTGTTAGTTGGAGGAGATGCTCTCTATAGAAAGCCATCTTCGTGCCCAACTCTTGTACCGGCTGTATCCATGTGCTTCTGGTATCTAGCTGAATCAAATCCTGGCGTATAAGTCTTGTGGTCTCCATCTGTGTGAGAGAAAGGGAGGGTGCATCCAAGGAGTACTGGAATGGAGGCAGTCTATCCATGCTGAAGTCGTATGACTGAAACCATGATGTCATCTGCCCATACCAACATGCTGTCCCCTTGTAGCGCTAGCTGTCGGGATGACTCAAGTGCTAGCCGAGCATATCTATCTGTAGGAGGTCCCATAAATTATGCATGAAGGAGACTGATTTAGTAAGGGCCTCAACTACGAGAGGAGGGGCAGCTAGCTCAGCCCGAATAATCTCATGTGGCTCTGAGGCCTTAGCCCGAGTCATCCGAGAGATCATAGAGACTAGAGGCTTCTCCATACATCTCCATCCATCTTCTCCTTACATCTCCAGAGTCCATCCATCTGTGCTACCAGATGTGCCCTGGTGGTCCACTGAGGGCCCCCAAATTTGAACCCCATAGAGCATAGCTGAAGCCACTAGAGTGTCAAAAAGCCATAGCTTTGTTCGAGGTTCTTGAAACTGAGCCTCTGAACATATCTTCTCCAAACCTCCCAAGGCTGCATAAGCTCTCGTCAAAATTGATTTTTAAATAATATATTTAAATAGAAAGAAGAATGTAGTGGCCAATGTGTTGTCTCGCATGCCACAAGCATCCGCTGTCACTTCGGTTCAATGTTAGGATTTTGATGTAAATCGCGATGCAAGAGCAGTATGCTACAAACCTGGATTTTGGTGAAATCTTCAACAGGGTACAAAGTAGGTAGGCAGTTTCAAGAGACTCTCTCAAGGAAGGGTTTTTGATGCGAAAGACAGTATTAGGGCAGTCTCTCAAAGAAGGGTTTTTGTTGTGTGTGACTTGTGGTCTGAGGTCGAAGGTGTTGACGGAGTGTCACAATTCTCCTTTTGTTGGGCAGAGAGGCATGTTGGGTGCATCGGAAGAGTTGATGGTGATAGCTCAAGATGAGTGCTCCGCACGTACACAAAGTCCCTTTTACTTTAATAGAGATGAACAAAGAATATAGAGAGACAGAGAGAATGGAACTATGAGTGAAGGTTCTATGAGTGAGAGAAAGAAGACTACCACCAGATGGAGTCCCAAACCCTTCTCCAAGGGCCCCTCACTCTACTGCTAGAGTGGTATTTGCTTTAGATTGCACAAATGTTGATACAATGGTTCTAGATGCTGAGATGCTGGGCCCATGAGGGGTATTGAACTGATGATTCAAGGGGTGAACCCCAGGGTTGCTTGTATAGGTTTGGCAAGGGAGGTCGAGTAGTAGGAATAAGACCCCATGACTTGTGAGGCTTACTATGAGGCTACAGGCTGAAATCTGAACACACTAGGGAGTCTGGCATAGATCTGCAATCTCTAGGCTGATCTTCTAACGCTATATGTTGCGGCTGATGCCGAAGGTTAATGGGCTGGTTGCGCTGTGGCTTATGACTGAAAAGGCTGGTGTGTATGTAACAAACTGCTGACGTGTCAAAGCCCTGAAGAAGGGGGCCAACTTACAGATGCTGGCCAAGGGGCCTAAACCCTAAGAGAACAAGTAACAGAAGAAGAAGTCCTACCAACTTACGGGGACCCCGTCCGATGGGGCCCCAAGTGACATAAAGGATTAAAATAAAGCAGGACCCGCGCACACACAAAAACTGATGACGTGGCAGATTTCCGAAAATTGCGTTGGCAGGATGACGTGGCAAGCTGTACGGAATTCCGCGTTTTGCGTTGGTTTGATACCGATGGGGCCCCAAGTGACATAAAGGATTAAAATAAAGCAGGACCCGCGCACACACAAAAACTGATGACGTGGCAGATTTCCGAAAATTGCGTTGGCAGGATGACGTGGCAAGCTGTACGGAATTCCGCGTTTTGCGTTGGTTGATGACGTGGCAGGTTGTACGGATTTCCGTAAATTACGCTGGCAGCTTTTTGGCTTTGCTTTTGGACCAGATGCTTTTGAGTTTGAAGGTTTTTCACTGTAATTGCTTTTTAGGCCAAGGGCCTTTAAATATGAGGTTAGGGCTCATTCTCTGGCATGCTTCCTGGAGAAGGTGTAGAGTCTGGAGTACCGGCTTGTACTGTGTTGATGCAATATAAAGAAATACCGAAAGGGCGCCAAGGTTTGGGGCCAATACTCTCTGGGGTGGAATTCCGCCACTCCGTGTCGTGTGTCGTCTCTCTCTCTCTCTCTCTCTCTCTCTCTCTCTCTCTCTCTCAGTACTGTTTTTATTGAAGTGCTAAATGTCTGTTCAGTCTGCTCTTTTCTATTGGCACGTGGTGCCCGTCTTGTGACAGTTTATGGCTGAAAAGATGTTGGTGCTGATCTGCTTCAAAAATGCTAGGTGAGGTTTGATTTGCTGCTGGAGATGGAAACACTAGAGGGCTGAAATCACAGATGGAAAACGCTAATGAAGGTAAAACTCTGGAGGGTGCGAGGGTGCTATGGGTACTGGCTGCCCATGAGGGGTATTGAACTGATGATTCAAGGGGTGAACCCTAGGGTTGCTTGTATAGGTTTGGCAAGGGAGGTTGAGCAGTAGGAATAAGGCTGATCTTCTAACGCTATATGTTGCGGCTGATGCCGAAGGTTAATGAACTGCGCTGTGGCTTATGGCTGAAAACGCTGGTGTTTATGGCTGAAAAGATGTTGGTGCTGATCTGCTTCAAAAATGCTAGGCTGAGGGTTGATTTGCTGCTGGAGATGGAAACACTAGAGGGCTGAAATCGCAGATGCAAAACGCTAATGAAGGTAAAACTCTGGAGGGTGCTGATGCTTGAGGGTGCTATGGGTACTGGCTGCCCATGAGGGGTATTGAACTGATGATTCAAGGGGTGAACCCCAAGGTTGCTTGTATAGGTTTGGCAAGGGAGGTCGAGCAGCAGGAATAAGACCCCACGACTTGTGAGGCTTACTGTGAGGCTACAGGCTGAAATCTGAAAACACTAGGGAGTCTGGCATAGATCTGCAATCTCCAGGCTGATCTTCTAACACTACATGTTGCGGCTGAATGGTGAAACACTGCTAGAGGGCTGAAGGTATCGCAGATGGAGGAAAACGCTAATGAAGGTAAAACACTGGAGGGTGCTGATGCTTGAGGGTGCTATGGGTACTGGCTGCCCATGAGGGGTATTGAACTGATGATTCAAGGGGTGAACCCCAGGGTTGCTTGTATAGGTTTGGCAAGGGAGGTCGAGCAGTAGGAATAAGACCCCACGACTTCTAATATGCTGGTCACTTATTAATAAAAGTCACTTTTATCAATAACAGGTGCTTCACATGTTCTAAAACTACCTAGGCTCATTCTAATGATTAAAGTCCCTAAATTGAAACACTCCCTAGTGCCTAACCTAGCAGACATCAGCAGATGTTCCTATGCAATCAGAGGGTATGCATCCTACTTAAAATGCCTGGGCATGCAGGTCATCTCAGAGGCTGACAAGGTTGCCAGAACACTTCTTAGGCTGTCCTAAACCCTAGAAGGAGGAGTTACAACTTTTATCTAGGTATATTTTTTAGTCGAATTGCGGACATGCAGACTTCACATTGTGAAGTTTTCGTCCGAGTTACGACCAGATGATATTGTGCTAATTCTTTCCATCTTTTGTGGTGCGTATGCCCTATCAGCTACCTCATTTTTGTGCTAATTTTTCCGATTTAATGCTTCTTTTAGTGCTAGGCTTCATTATGGTTGAGTCTGCCCTTGATCTCCGGAGTCATGATAGAAACTCAGCACGTTGAACTTTGTGTTGATGTATGCTCATGTGTGTGTGTGCGTGTGGTGTGTGTTGTGTGTTGTGTTGGGGAGCATATGTTAGTACCTAGTTCTACACCCACTATTGGGCACTGACGATGTTAGTGGGGATGTCGTGGTATTCAGTCAATACTATGCATGATGGAGCTGATGGTTATATTGTCTTGTGGGTGACTACCATGGGTCTATACCTTGCACTTTCCTTCAAGGGTGAATCTAGGCTTATCCTGGATTCATCTAGGTATATGTCCTAAACCCTAGAAGTAGGAGTTACAACTTTTCTACATGCACATAGGGCTAGATGTGCACGTGACAAGGCAACACTTAAGGGTGTTGAAAGATACTTTAATTGGCCATAGCTCAAGAAGAATGTGGATGAGTTTGTGCGTACTTGGTTGGTATGTCCAAAAGCGAAGTATGATAGGTACAAAGTGACAGGACATCTACAGCCTTTACCGATTTGAGATCAACCATGGGAGAGCGTAGCAATGATGGACTCCATTTTTTTATCTTGTCAAGACTTGAAGTAGGCATGATGGTATTTCGACTATAGTGGATAGATTCAGCAAAGAGGCTCATTTTGTACGAGTGAAAAAGACAGTGAAGGCCGATCATTTGGCAAATCTATTTGTCTCACACATCTTTCGATTGTATGGAATGCTTAAATGTATCGTCTCATATAGAGACCCCCTGATTTACCAGTTTGTTTTGGAGAGCAATGTGTGAGAATGTGGATACTATGCTCAAATCCTCGTCTTCATTTCATCCATAGACCGATGGACAATCAAAGATAATCAACATAGTGGTGTCAAACTTGTTGAAGTGCTATATATAATATTTTTGAGAAGAAGTCTAAGCGGGATAAGTATTTACCATTGATGGAATTTGCTTATATTAACACTGTGCACACTTTGATGGGAAGGCATCATTTGAGATTGTCAAGGGTGGAAAAAAGTTCGACCTATTTTATGCACCAAGGACAAGATTCTTCAAACAGATCGTTTTATATAGGATCCGGAGATTGCTTGTGCCAAGGTTGAAGAGGCTTTGCTGAAGTCGCAAGAGTGGCAACAATGACCAGGAGGAGAAGTATGAGGAATTGGAGGTCGAGGTCGAAGATAGTAATGAAGATGGACATGAAGAGTCTCTTGACAGTAAAGATGAGAGAGAGGTAGAAGCAGACAACCTGTTGGTACAATTTACATCATGGGCTCTCCAGAAAGACAACAAGGGGGGAGGCCAAAGTCTCAAGTTTGTTACTTTTCATGGTTCCAAGGATGAATAGAAGGCCTTTGCCTTCATACAAAGTTTGTCAGAGTTTTCTCCTTGGGGAAATCTCACAGAAGCCTCCAATGTTAGGAAGGCTACGTGTTTCTTGCAGGGGTATGTAGCAGTGGTGGTCAACACTTCTGTTGCAAGGCCAAGTTCCCAAAACATGGGGTGAATTCAAGCAACTTTTTGCATCTTGAAACCATCTTTTGATGAAGATGCCCTCTCAGCATGGAACCCATTGCTATGTGAAGAGGAAGATACACTTAAAGATTATGATCACAAGTTTTTAAATTTTTATCTTCGTGTAGCTTCTCTTTGGCTAGTTACTTTGGAAGAGCTGTTGGAAAATTATTGTGGTGGGCTGCCTCAAGAGATCAAAGGTTATTGCTTGAATCAAAGGGCTTCAATTCCTTGGCTGAACTATCCGTGACCCTAATTTAATTCATACTCTCAAGTTTCTACAAATAGGGCACCAAAAATCACCGATTCATATGTAAGTACAGTGATGACCATCCACTAAAGTCTTGGGTTCTTAAGTTCACAAGGAACTTGGGTTCTTGGGGGTCTTGGTTCTTGGGGTTCTTGAGGTCTTGAGGTTCTTGTGGGTCTTGAGGTTCTTGAGTTCTTGAGGTTCTTCTTTCGCTTGCAATCTGTGCTAGAGAAGGATCTTCTCTTTACCCGAGTTTTGCTCTTTTCCGCGGGCGCACCCCTTGGAGGCCTTGCGCTCACACCAAGGTTGCTTTTTCCCTCCTCACGTCGATTGGCCTGCCGCTAAGTGCACAGTCCGCTCTCAATGAATGAAAAGAGGCACAAGGGGAGGCTGGACAAGCCTTTCTTTCTTGGGGTTCCTGTCACTCTTCAAAACACGATTAGGAATCGACACGCCCAAGCGAACTTGGGTTCGTGCGACCTCAACAAGCAAAAAAAAATTCTCGTGATTCTTGTGGTTCTTTCCTTGAGTGATACAGAACACTGCCAAAGCTCTGATACCAATGTAAAGTGCAGCGGATTAAATGTTTGAACTTTGCTCAAGATGAGTGCTCCGAACTGTGCTCAAGGTTCCTTTTTGTTCTTATGGAAGGGAGAGCCTTCCGTTCTTAATGAGAGAGTGCAATGGCTACGAACAAAGTGAATGGACATTGTGCGTGAAAGTGTATGAGATTGAGAGATAGAGAGATAAGAGAAATACGACACCAGAGACGTTGTAAAACCCTCCTCCGAAGGCCCCACTCTCGTCGGCGAGAGTGGTCTACTATTGATTGCACAAACTGGTACAAACTGAATGCATGTGACTGATGCAAGTCTAGGCTATGTCGGTGTCGACGACGGGGATGGCGACACCGACGCTGTGGCTGAAATCTGTTGTTCTTCTACTGCTGTCCAAAAACGCTAATGGCCGATTTCTGCTGCGGCTGAAAACGCTATGGAAAACGCTGCCCTGCCCTGGCTGGTCTTTATGGCTTAAAATCTGCGGGTACTTGGGCTGAAATCTGATGGTTCTTTTGGGCTGAAACTGATTGTCTTTGTTTGTTGAAAATGGCAGTGAAAACGCTAGGCTTGGGAATCTGCTGGCGATGGCAAGGATCAAAAACGCTAGGCCTGAAGTGTGCTGATGAGGGAGTTCTGGAAGCGCCAAGTGCTGGGGAGTATGACGATGACCACCTTGATGAAAAACGCCAAGGTGCTGTAGATCTATGGCGATGATGCCTAATGAGAAAAACGCTAGGTGTTGAGTCCTTGCTTGGAGGGGAGACCACCAAGGTTCTTGCTTGAGAAGTTGCCTGTTGAGCTTGGCTCCTGTTGCCTCTTCTGCCATTTAGTGCTAAGCTTGGTTTGCTTATATATTATCTTACCCAATTTGCCCTACCTACTTTCCAAAAAAAGTCACTTAAAAATAATAAGTGAAAAATGTCAAAAATAGGCTAAATGCACTGGAAAATTTCCTTGAAGGATTTTGATGGATTCTGATGGGAATGCTTATGATCATGCTGTGTGCAACCAGAGGATATGCATCTACACTAAGTGACTGGGCATGCACGGTCTACGAATAGACTCACAAAAGTGTCAGATCACTTCTAAATCTAGATTGGCTGGACTGACTGAACCCTTGTCGTGCTGTAGCTTGTCCACGGACACATTGGGTTGGATGTGTTACGTGACACTTTTCTTGTGTGCATGCGCGCGCGCGCGCACACACACACACACACACACACACACACACACACACACACACACACAGAGAGAGAGAGAGAGAGAGAGAGAGAGAGAGAGAGAGAGAGAGAGAGAGAGAGAGAGAGAGAGAGAGAGAGAGATGAAATGAAATGTTATATTAACGTCTTCAAAAGGCCAAAGTGACCTATGAGACCACAATGTGGTGGATTTGATACAAAGTCAGAGTAACAAAATGACAGAATGACAAAATAAAATACTATGGAATCCTAAACTGCTAGGTGTGGACTAAGCAGCTAAATGGGGAGAGAGAGAGAGAGAGAGAGAGAGAGAGAGAGAGAGAGAGAGAGAGAGAGAGAGAGAGAGAGAGAGAGATTGATTTATCGTACATAGAGGTCAGATATGACCTATGGGACGATCACATATCAGTTAAGGACTGAGGGTCCAATCATCAAGGTAAAAAGAAGGAAGAAAGAAACAGTATCTAAGGAGGGTTGGGTGGAGCCTTTTTAGGGGCTTGGAACTCTTGGATGATGGCTTTACCGCCCTGGTATACTGCCCATTTACCGTGCTTGCGAGCTTCGTGCATCTTCTTGAGCTCATTCTTTTTTATCTTCAGTTGACTTGTCGTTAGCTCTTCGCTAATCCAAACCTTCGTTCCTTTGAGGAGTCGGGATTGCCGAAGTAACTGCATCTTATCCTCTTTGTCCTTGAAAGTGAGAAGACAATGCTCGGGCGGCACTTGCCTATGTGTGTCGTTGATCCAAGAAACCGTTTCAAGTTTGATGTTGATTGGTTGAAGGACGTCATTGAGCTTGGTGATTGCTTCCTCGTTAGAGTCCTCGGTGGTGCACCATGGCGAGGGAAGCCCACCAATGCGAACCTTGAGGGCATTTTTTCCTGGAGTCTTTGTTCGCGGAACTCCACTGTCACGCAAGTTTGTACTTTAGCGAAGGCGGTCGAGTGGGCTTACCTTCACCTCCACTTCTTTTACTTTGTCGGTGGTGAAATGGACCATGGAGTCGAAGTGTGCCTCGAGCTTGCTAAGGCGGGCTTTAAGGTCACGATTCTCCTCCTTAACCCGATCAAGGGCTGCTTGAAGTTGTACAATCTGAGTGAGCTTGCTGGGGGCTGCTACGATTGCCGCAAAACTTGGCTGGACCCTCGCAGTGAGCTTTGGGGTAGTCATCTTATGTGTTGCAGCGTGACCAGGCTCTGGGCAAAGTGGCCTCAATAGACTTTGTCAAAACCCTAAGGTTAAACCTTTGTAGTAAAGAAAGGTTTTGCAGAGGGTGTGACGGGGTAGGGCAGGGTTGGCGTGGCGGCCAAACTTCTGGACAGTGGGACGATAGGGCACGACGAGCAGTGGAGCTGGAGCAAACAACAGCTCGATAGTAGGGTCGCGATGAGCAGGAGCTGGGGCGACAGGACTACAGCAAGGCGAGCGTGAGGCTTAACGCCCCCCCCCCCCCCCCCCCCCCCCCCCCCCCACATGAGCTGCCCTTCGCTCGGGGGGAGACTCACGTAGAGAGAGCATGGCGGCTAGGGCACGCAGAGAGAGAGAGAGAGAGAGAGAGAGAGAGAGAGAGAGAGAGAGAGAGAGAGAGAGAGAGAGAGAGAGAGAGAGATGAAATGAGATGTTATATTAAACATCTTCAAAAGGCCAAAATGACCTATGAGACAAAATTGATACAATCCTTGTGGGTTTAATCCAATGTCTGGGTACAAAAATAAAAATGAAGTAAACTGAAGTGAAAGACTAAAATCATCATCATCATCATCATCAATGCCCGAGGATGCCCGGCATCGGGTGTTGTCTGAGAGAATATTGCATCGGTTGCTGAAGTGCTCCGACAATGTCCGCCTCTGTAAATAGTCGTATTGGCCGTCTCCCATATCGTGCTAGAATAGTCCTGATCCTCTGATGGAGCCTCTGTCGATGTAGTGGTCGCCCTTGTAGACGTGGGCGTCTAGCTCTCCCGAGCTCAATGGCTCTGTCCACTAATATACATTTGGTATAAGTGGGCTCTGAAGACTGCTGTGAAGCATGCTCATCTGGCTGCTGAGTCCCTGCTCTAAAGAAGTCAGTGATCCCTTTGTGAGAAGCTCTGCAAGCAGACCTCTGGCATGTATAAAATGCTATGCTACTAGGCCGTCTTGATGAATGAGAGAGAGAGAGAGAGAGAGAGAGAGAGAGAGAGAGAGAGAGATTTGGGCAGATTTGTGTAGACTTGATCACTATCTAAATAGCTACCTTTCACCACCTGATTAGAGTATCTTTATCCCCAGATGGACCATGTGGTTTGTTCCCCATGATTTCATTGTACATCTTTTAGGTTTGTTCCCATATTTCTTGTACATGGACTAATGGTTGATTTTTATGTAATGCAAAGGGTCAAAGCTCCACCATTATTGCAGAGGCAGAGAGAGAGAGAGAGAGAGAGAGAGAGAGAGAGAGAGAGAGAGAGAGAGAGAGAGAGAGAGAGAGAGAGAGAGAGAGAGAGAGATTTCCCTCTGCAGGCAGTGATGGCAAGTGACTTTTCTATAGCACAATTTTGCTTCTTGGAACGCCTTTTGATAGTGCACGGTCATTGGTGTTACAAAAGGATAGCAACTATGGTATTGTGCAACTCTTTTCATTACAAGTGTTAACTAGTGAGATGGACCTCTCTGACATTGCAAGGGTAGATATATAATAATATTTCTGCTGTACCCTTGCAGGTTTGCTATTTCTTTTACAAGAATATAACTTTTGGGTTGACGCTCTTTTACTTCCAAGCTTACAGCAATTTTTCAGGGCAGACACTCTACAATGACTGGTTTATGGCCCTTTTCAATGTTTTTTTTACTTCATTGCCTGTTCTGGCCTTGGGTGTGTTCGAACAAGATGTATCGGCGAGTATCTGCCTCAAGGTGCGTGTTTTCCTCTTTTCCTTTTATCTTTGTGTGGTGCTTTCCCAATATGCCATGAAATTTTCAGCCTTTTCTGAGAGACTCTTTTTTGCAGTTCCCGAGTATTTACCAACAAGGTGCTAAGAATGAGTTTTTTAGCTGGGCCCGCATTCAGAGCTGGATGGCAAATGGAGTGTGCAGCTCCATTATAGCGTTCTTTTTGACGATTACCATATTCCAGCATCAAGCATTTCGAGGGGATGGTCAGATGGCAGGGTTTGAAGTTCTTGGGGCTACCATGTACACGGCAATCGTTTGGGTTGTCAATTGCCAAATCGCCCTTGCGACAAGCCACTTCACATGGATCCAACATTTGACAATATGGGGCAGCATTGCCCTTTGGTATGTATTTCTCGCAGTCTATGGACTGGTCACTCCGGTCATCTCCTCCACCGCATACCTTGTCCTGTCAGAAGCGTTAGCTCCATCACCTCTCTACTGGCTCACCACATTTGTAGTAACGATCGCTTGCATCCTTCCATACTTCGTGTTTTCCGTCTTCCAAAGGCGGTTTCATCCCATGGATCACCACATCATCCAAGAGATTAAGTATTTGAGGAGAGATAAGGAGGATCCTGAAATGTGGAATAAGGAGAGGGAGAAGGCAGTGGAGAAGGCCAAGATAGGCTTCACAGCAAGAGTTGAGGCTACCTTGAGACAGGTAAAGCATAAACTGTCGCATCGAAGACATAGCCATGGATCGCATGAGCTATAGCAGAGCCAGGTATCAACAATGCAACTGGAGGAGCAAGAAGCTATAGAAGGAAATGGACATAGTACAAAGCAAATTGTGCTGCCACATTTCCTACAGTTTTGAAGAAAGAATTATTGAAGGAACAAATAGATACCATTATACCTTTGCTAATGGGCTATACGTCAGAACCTTACTTACTGCCCATTTAATCCTCTCGTGGGCATTGTGTACATAGCAAATTGGCTTTCCCCCCTTTTGCAGATTAGAACACCATCCATTTTTAAGCCATGAATTCATGGTGAGTGATTTTTTGGGAAGTTTGAGGTCCTTCCCATTATAGTGAGAGAATTCTCAAAAAATGAGCTCAAACTCAACTTGCAAGCTGTCCGTTTATGTCTATGCATGTGCACGAGAGAGAGAGAGAGAGAGAGAGAGAGAGAGAGAGAGAGAGAGAGAGGTGAAGGGTGCCTCTTAAGGAAATTGCACAAGCTCCCCATAAATGGCATGCATAGATGATGTCTTGAGAGGCTCTTTATCATTGACACAATGCCCAGGAAACATCATTCTCCTAACCATACACAATTCCTCTTGAAGAGGAAACCTTAAAAATTTGACTTAATTTACGCAATCTTTACATTATTCTTTAATTTCAGGTGGAATAATTTCTTTTTCTCTTGCTCTTAACCGGCATTTCTCATTTTCAAGCGGCACGATTGTACCCTAGGACACTTGTCTTGAACATTGTTGCCACGTGGCCAATTTGGAACCATGTTGTAATAGATAGTACTTGGAAACATGTGCAGTGGAGCACAAACTGTTATACAAGGGTCTTGGTTGTCATAATGTCAACATGGGAGTGCTTTCTGCTTTTCTCCCCTCTCAATGCCTCCACTTGTCGACCTAAAAATGCCTAAAAATTCATGTAAAAAACCACCAAAACAAATGCACCTACACCTACGCAAAAAGCTTACAAAGATACTATTAGGATGTGGTCATGTGAAGCATAGTTATCAACAAAATCTTGATGATGCTACTATGCCAAATTTGGCATAGTTACCAAAGGCAAAAAAATAGTTACTCTTTCCCATGGGCCACTAGCTCCTTCAAACAACCAAAAAGTTGGTAGCAAGATATTGACATGTTTGAAAATTTATGAGCATGATTGGAGCTCTCTTCTAAGTGTATTCACCTCTGTTAGCATATTATATTATGGTAGTGATGTATGAGAACACACTTAGGAACATAGGGGTACTTTTTCTCTCATTAGAGATTTTTGGCCCGTGGCTTGAATATATGTCCAACACTAGTGCAAGTCTTATCTTTCTATTAGCATATTGAGAGTAATACTACTTCCTGTGTTGTGCTCTTGAGATTTTGTTTCGTCTTCTCCATTTTTTCATGAAATTTTGTATCCATATTTTCAACACTTGGTATCACAGCAAGCTTCACCCTCTTCAGCAGTGTTGCCACCACTCTTGGCTCACTTTCTCGATTTTTGGTGAGGGTATGTGAGGTGACATACCTTCGGAGGATGATTTTGAGCATGGTGTCATTATAATTTTGATTCGGGCTCATGTTGGCCTTCTTTGTCACTACTGACAACATTGCACACACAATTTTATCAGTACGTGCAAGTTTCTTGACAATACAAATTCTTGCAGAAGAGGCACTTTGTAGTCTATTATGGGGGTGCTATATCATATAGATTGGTTTTGTGAAGTTCTATACATGTTTTTTTTTTGCATCAAGTGCCGTTATCGGCCATGGCTAACAATGACGATGTTTAACAACAATGTTTTTCATATGTTGTCTCTGAGGAGAAAATGGATGGGGAGAACTACCGACTTTGGGCATACATAATGCAACAACTCCTTGTTGCAAAGGGTGTTTGGAACATTATGCGGGGTTATGATGTAACCTTAGGTTCTTATGGACGTTAGTGCAATTCTAACAGTTTTGTTGCTAGAGTTGTTTTGCCTATTCATGCACAGACACATTGGGATGCCAAGGATGCACAAGCTCAAGCGTTGATTGTGCTTTCTATTAAGCGTTCCATTTCTCCACACATTTCCTCAACATGACTAGCAAAGCAGGCACGTGACAAATTATCTTCTTTGTATGCACAACCTAATATTACAAAAAAGTACTTAGAGCTAGAGTCCAAGATTATGCACGAGGAGGAGATGATATGCATATGTCTCTTGCAAATATTAAAGATCTCAATGAGTAGTTAATTGCCATTGATGAGGCCATTCTTGATAGTACTCTTGTGCAAGTAACTCTTGATGCTTTGCCAGATTTTTGCTTCCTTATTTAGGCTTGTGACAGAGAATAGACCTGATGGTGTGAAGTTTGATGCTCTCGTCTCTATATTGCTGAAAGAGACCCAATCTAGAAAAAAAAGGCTAAAGTATTGCACTATTTAATATGCATTTGTGGGAGCGTAGCAAAGAAAGAATACTCTTGTTGCCACCTTTGATGCTTTTGCAGATAGAAATGCTTGCCCTTGCAGATACTACTTTCATCAAACAATAACAGGTCAAAGGAGTTTGATGATAAAGGTAAGAAGAAGTTGAAATGTTGTTACTGTAGGAAAAATGATCATCTCATCAAGCAATGGCTCAAGTTAAGGCAAGAAAGAGGCAAATGCAACCGTCACAAATGCTTCCTTAAATGCAGATTCCACAAATGTTGTTTAGGATTTAGAATGGGCTTCTAGTGTGTAGTGTCAATATGACCTATCTTTTCATGGTGCATGAATATGTGGATCATATGTGGTACTTTGACAATGGTGCAACTAAGCACATTACATCCCACCATGATTTGTGGACCTCGTTTGAGTGTTCCTGATGGGAACAATGTTATGCGTGCTTGCTTTGGGATTAGTCAAAATCCCTTTGACATTCTATAAAGGTATATTCATGCCTAAAGCTCAAACTAGCAAATAATAGCTAAATAACTAGTGTGAGCATAAATTGGGAGCTTATGAGATAAAAATTGGAAATCATATGAGCCCGAGCTATCATCACATTCATTACATCTGACATTGCCATTGAGCCACTTGATTAAAAAATACACACAACGTTTTTTACGAAGCACCCAAAAGACCTTTTATCTACGTATTTGTCATCGGTAGATCAAATGAGCGCACAAACTTGAATGCTTTCTCTTCCCCTTATCCTCGTTCCAATGAACTGTTTCATGACCATGTTTGGAATCTTCCCGCAACAACAATACCCCAACACTACAAAAATAGGTTCAATAAAGCTCCAATCTTTTGTTTCGCATTGCACTCTTCCCTTTGGCTATTTCTCACTCACCTTGAAATAGGTTCGCACAAATTAAAGGGCCCAAAAAGGCTCCAATGAGATCCTAATGGTAGCTAGGCTCAAAGCACAATTCCAGCACATGTTGATACTTAAACTTCAAATTTATGGAAGAACATGGAATTTTTGGAGTGAATGTAAATGTTCATCAACACTAAGAATATATGCCCTACCACATGCTACAAAGGCAAAATACTATTCTCTACTACTATTATTTTCTCTAGAAAAGTCTTTAAAGTTGGATTCATATTGAAGTAGCAAAAAAAGAAAGCGTGTTACTAATAGTTGCCCATGTTCTTCAACAACCCAAAAAGACGTTTTCCTATGGAAACACAATAATTGGGAAAACCAATTTTCACCTAGCACCAACTACCCAAGTATGCAATTAAATTTACACCAAAAGAATCTGGATATATTAACATACATAGGTTAGCAAGTTTTCCACATTGCAATCTAATTAGCATTCGCCTAAAGTGCCATGAAACCTCTTAAGATGATCTAGAAATACTCTGACCATTTTTTAATTAAATTCCATTCGGACATATTTATTTGTTGTAGTAAATTCACATGTAGACATAGTCATAGGGTCATGCACAAAAGGATACCATACATGTAGACATTGTTGCCGGCCCTTCACAAAATGTACATGATCAAAATGCATCCACACTGTTTTAATTTTTTCAAGGTTGCATTTTGTTGACCAATTTTAACTTATTGACCAAGCCTTCAATTACCAATCATTGTGACTATGTTTGAACCCTCTCCAATTAGGTTATCCATTATTAGACCTTGTGTAATTCTTTGTTCTAATTGGTTCTATCTTGAATGGAACCCAACAAGCAAATTTGTGCAAAATTTCAAAGATGTGTTGTTTAACAATTTTGCTCTTTCCTTTTGCACATGGATGCTTATGATCTCTAAGGTGTCGTAGTCCAAGACGTGTAATCATTGCCCTCTATTATTGGTGTACTTTCAATTCAACGTGCTTGATGTTTTTTCATTCCACATAATTCAACCTTGTATAATTGATGGAGCTCATGGTAAAGCAAGAATGCCTCCTTTCCATCATTTGATTGGGTGGCATCTAGCCTCAATTGTGCTCAATGTCAATTGGATGCAATGCAATGTGATGCCAATAAGATTGGAATTCTTTTTTAAGCATCAACTCTAAGCTCAAATAATCCATCATCAACCATCACCTAGATACGCTTTTAAGCATGATTTGGACCACAAACTATGATCTGCCTATTCTTGTGGAGCTTTGTTTTGATCTAAATATGTTGTTATAAGAATTTAGCATAGTGACACCATTACAATTCTAGCAGTTATGCAAGCATAGAAACATGTAGTAGAGCCATTTGATTTGCCGCTTAAAAGACTTCTAGATTCTTGCATGTGACATTCTAAAAATCTCTAAATTACCTCGAGTAGCCCAAAGCTTCAAACTCATAAACCCCCAAGAGTAAAGCAATGGACCACACTATATCCTCTTACCTTGTTTTTCTAGAGCAAAGCAAAGGGAGTTGCTTTTGTGCGAGCATTTCTAGCAAGCACTTTTTCATCGCAGGGGAGATATCTTTGTAGAGAAAAAAGAAAAAACATTTTTTTAAAATTTTCACAAATCAATTGGATAGAGAATGCAAGACTCCAACCAATCAAAGAGCCATCTACATATATTAAATCTCCAAGAAAAAGACAAAACATAGCTAAAGATGCTTATAAATCATCATGGGAAACATGTATCCATTAGTCCATACAAGAGTAGTTCCTATATCAGTTGAGAGCATTGTGAACTTCCTTAGCTTAGAGAATGGATTGATGAGTAAACTTCTGCTCATGTTGGCTCAAGCCTAGCACACCAAAAAACAAAGTATTTGTGAGCAAGATAAGGCTTTCCTTACTCCTTACTCTCCACAAAGATAGGGGAAGCGCAATATGGCTACCTTTTTAATCTCCAGGCTGTAAACATTGCAATCTTGTGTATCAGTGTTTGAAAGAAACTTGAAAATCTTGTGAGATTTTTCCATGTGTATCACCACCTCTATGATTCTCACTTTCATCTTAAGCACCTTTTCTTTCTCTTGGCTATCTCCTCTAGCGTAGATGCGTGATTTCTCACTTGGTTGTGTTACTTCCGCCTACCTTGGTTGAAGGTATTGTGAATGCATTCTCCATTGGCATTGCAACCAATCTTGTATCCACCATGTATTGGTGATCAAGCAAGGACTTTGACTTCATCCTCCATCAACTTAGTCTAGAGAGCTACTAGAAATATGCTTAGAAAAGGATGAGACCATGAATCTATGTGTGATACACAATATAGCAATGGATCACATGGCCTGGGTAACACCAAATCATTTCTCATTGCAGGCCATTGGGATAATGCATTAGCCCTCAAATAGAGGTGTAGAAATTCCTTTGACACACCCCGTATGGCTATTCTACACCATCTTTATCCATTATTTGTGCCAATACATACCACCTTGCTGCGAGTTGAAGCGCTTCGTATTTCCCAAAAAGCCTTGGTGACTTTTTGCTTCACCACATAAGCTTCTCGAGTCTTTGACCTCCTACTAGAAAACTGAATGCTCCTAGGGCACCTTGAAGAATTTTTGTTTTGGGTGTGCACATTGTACCCCAGTCTATGGCAAGAATCATCCTCGACATTGATTACGGTGTTGTATTTTCTTTTGTGGTGATTGGACCTTTTATCAATGGAATTTTCCCTCAATACATTGAAGTTCCTGCAATGAACATGTTGACCATCCTCATGACCTTTATTGATGGAGTGTTGTTTACTCTATTCATGAGGGTTTTTCAAACTCTAATTTCTCAAGGAGTAAGAAATAGCCTTTGTGCTTTGAAGGATTTCATTTTCATACATCCATATCTTCTTCTTCAAGATCCTTCTCTTGCAAGCCATCTGCCATGGTTAGATTTGAAAAATTCGTGTGAAAAATTACTACCGCTTTCATGCCTCCCTCTATTTTTGTCATTGCATTGCCTCAGTGGGCTATGCATATCTCCCACTAGATCTTTCATATGACCATTATTAAGATTACTTGGTCTTGAACATGTCCATTGCACGACCATTACCCTATGAAGATGGCTTCGACAATTGTTGCTTCGTTTGTTGGTATAATTCTTGATGAGGTTAGGGTTAGGGAGGATATAGATTAGTAGTGAGGCGGTCCGGGGCGGGCAACAAGAGAGGCGACCTCTAAACACCCCTCAAGGCTCCCGTGCTGCTCAATTGGGGCTGGGGCAACCACAAGCACAACACAACAACAAACCCACAGCCAAACCAAAACAAGATAGGGGCACCACCTAGTTATGGTATGCGAACTAGGACGCAAGAGAGATTTTGGCACAACCAAGAAGATGCACCACACAACACACACAAACAACCTCACGCCAAGACACACATGAAATGGACCAGAGAGAGCTAGAGCAAGGGAAGAGAGAGAGGGAAGGATCTTGCGTAATACCTTATTTGTGACTTGCAAATGGAGATGGTTCGTTATGATGCTATCGTAGAACTTGTACAAAACTCACTCAATGCTTAGTGATTGCTAATCATTGCCAAAACACACACACACACTGTCTTAGGGTGTGGGAGACCTCTCACCACAATACCCTCTTACAATGGACACAAAACTGGCGATGGAAAACACACTAAAACACTTTCTCAAATCAAGATCAACCGATAAAACTCAAAATACACAAGTCACCTTGAATTTACCAAACCGTATTGCACAAATGGAAGGACGAAGATTTAAACGTCGAATCACGCCTTTGATGCACCAAACCTCAATTTATTGATGATGAAGGAGCATGTAAAATAGTGGTTTTGAGATTTGTGGAACTCACGCTCTCTCACTTGCAATGTGTAGCTTGAAGGCTTCTCTCACACCAAGAGTGAAGCTCACAAGTGGTTGCTACACCTAAGTCTCTCCTCACGCATAGAGTGTTGGGGTGCTATGTGAGATGTTGGAGGTTGTTTTACAAGAAGGAGAGGGGCCTATTTATAGGTTGGAGACCCCTCATAAAGATTATTGGAAATCCTAATTTACAAGCTAACAAATCAGGATTATGAATTTTTTGAATATCAAAACATTGCGGGCCTTCTTTGTCTGCTTGAGTCATGGGTGTGGGCTCAAAAGAGAGCATTATTGATGGTAAATAAGGTGAAAGTCAGTAAGGAGAGAGAAAGAGAGAGAGAGAGTGTGTGTTACTATACACATGTCTTGAGGTGAGGTGTCTTTTATGGTTAGGTCAATGCTATTTTGTGTTATCATGTTAGTCGTTAGTAATCACTAGAAAGTTAATGTTACATTTACAATGGGTAGAGTGATTTGATTTGATGAAGGAAGAGGGGTGAATTAAAAGAGAATCATTGAGATGGTGAAGCTTTGAAGAAGCTTGAACTCACCCTTGTGTAGATTGTGGAAAAAATGACCGCTGGTCTTTTTCTTCTTCTTCGCTTCTTTACGCCGCCGCTGCCAAGGTTGATCATCGTGATGAAAATGGTAATTCCGTTGATGAGATCTTTTGATTTGCAGAGGTTAAGCATGGTACACATGCTGAATTTATGTATATATATAAGGAGTAAGATGGAATTGTACTTTGGAGATAATAGAGAGAGGCATAGAGATGGTGTATGTACATGGAGAGCTCATATGAGAGCTATGGGAGCAAGTGGGGAGGTTAATGGTGAAGAAGGTGAGAGAAATCATTGAAGGTGCAGGTTTGAGTGAGGGATTGAGAGAAATGTGTGTGTGTGTGTGTGTGTGTGTGTAGAAGTGTGGAAAGAGGTGAGAGAAGACTAGGGGCTACTTGTGAAAAAAGTGGGCAGACTGGGGTCCACTCAAAAAATCATAGCTCACCGCTGGTAGCTCCAAAAATCATGAAAAAATTTGAGGTGATTATTCAAAGCGTGGGCTACATTTTCTCTTTTGACCACTGCTCCAAATTCGGAGTGGAGATAGGTGCCAAAATTCTCACCAAAAAGCCTGTTTTTATGCTTGCAAAAGTCTTTTAGTGGACCCCTCCTTTGTTGAATTTGTACAATGCATCCAAGAGTGAGCCCCTCCTTTGTCATATCATAATACAAAGCATCAAAGTTGCCCTTGACACATGCATGGAGGAGGATTATTGGTGAATAAAGAAATATATACATGGTGGGACTAGTGTATGGACTATTCATGAACTTTAGCTCAATGAGCACATGGTGTTAGAATAATGAGTAAAAATAATAATAAAAATATGGAGGAGTTATGGATATGGAAAGATATTGGAATCATATGATATGATCCCTCCTTGAATTATTTTGGGTGAAAGAGGAAAAGGTATGCAAGTAAATAATATAATAAAAGTAACCAATGAGTAGAAATCAATTTTTTGTTTTCACGAGGGTGAGGGTGAAAATGTGGGAGTGATTTGTATAAAGGAAAAATATGAGGTTAGAGTATGTACATATTGGCAAAAAATATAATTATGGTGTAAGAGGATGAAAGAAGGTGTACATAGGTTTAATAAAACACACACCTAAGTAGAAATATTTAAATAAAATACCAAAATAATTATAAAAAATCCCTATATTTAGGCCATATATACAATGAAATATTTACACACAAAGAGGCCATAATATACTTTTATTTTTTATTTTTTCTATTTTTTTTGGCTCACCTAGCCCAGTGACTAGCTAGCTGAGGGTTTTTTAAGAAAATATAGGAAAAGCCCCCTAACTCACACACGCCTATTTGCAGTGAAATGGTAGGGATAGCCATAGTGTTTGGGTGATTTTGGTAGGGTGGAGTAACTTAGTATAGCAATTATGGAGAGCCAAAAAACGGCTATCAGTAGCATTCATGGGCATTAATCATAATGCAATAGTAAAGTGTCATCTGCTTCTACGCATTCACAAGTGAAAGCTCTATGTAATGAAGTAAGTCTCGCAATGTTTTGGTGAATTTATTGCTACTAATTCTCATGCTAACCAGCTCATAACTCAAATTTAAATATTTATATTGCATTCTAGCTATGGGAGGGTTGTTGGAACAAGCTTCTAGGTGAATTCTCGACTAGAATCAACTAGGTCAAATATACTCTACTAATAATAAGGGTTTTTTTCAAGTGGTCAAAAAATGGATTTGAAACCCTAGGCATGGTTGTTTAGGCTCTCTCTACTTGTCCTATAAGTTTGGTTTAGTTTGAAGCTCATTTGCTCTGTGAACCGTCAAGATTTTCTTGCCCTGATGACTAACTTTTGTTGTCTGTGACATACAATTGAATGTTGCATTGAGTGCATTGGGATTGAGTGTGTTTTCCAAGAGATTGAAAAACTGTTGTAGCTTTCATGCACCAGTTGTGTCAGCTATGTCATAGGGATTGACATTTATGTACATGGTTCTCGCTATGTGTATAGTAAGATGAGTGAGGCTTGGTAGGCCCATACATTTGGTGCCATTGCCAAGGATTGTTACAATATACATGTGGTAGTGATGTGTGTGAACACACTTAGGACCGCCGATGCATTTTTTCCCTCACTAGGAGGTTTTGCCCCCCGTGCATTGTATATATGCCCATCACTCTAGGACTAACTACTCTTTCCATTTTATTGCACACTAAGTAATACACTCTTGATTGTGTGCCTTGAGCTTTCTTCGTCTTCTCCAAGCCGTGTGTTTTTTCTTGCAACCCTAATTCCAACAATTGGTATTAGAGCAGGTTGAGTCCTCCAGGCTTAGTCGCTAGCAGCTCCAACACACGCCTGCTCACTGTCTTTGATTTTTGTGAGCTTTGGTGAGCGTTCGCATGTCGACAAATTTTTTGGGTAAGCTCTTTGAGATTGGTTTGCTATGGATTTTGATTTGTGCTCATTTTAGCCTCCATTTACACTACAGGCAGTACTGCACTATTTTGTCATTTTGTGCAAATTTTTTGCCAGTGCCGTTTTTTACATAACAAGTCCCTTACAAATCTTCTACGGTTTGTGCTATATAGCACCTGTGGTTCCCGCTTTCCTTCTCCACTTTTTGGGAAATTTTCACATCAGGTGCATCATTTACCATGGCTAACAACAACACATATGTGTTCAAGATGTTTGCTGTTGAGGACATATTGGATGGGGACAATTACCCTATGTGGGCTTATATGATGCAACATGTTCTTGTGTTGAAGGCTGTTTGGAACATTATGCAGGGCATTGATGTATGTCTTGGTTCTGAGGATGTAGGCAATGTCGAGGATGTTGCAAGTCTTGCTGCAAGGATTGTTGATGTTAGAGTTGTTTTGCCTACAGAAAAACAAGCTCGTTGGGATGTAAAAGATGCGCAGGCTCATGCATTGATGCATCGTCTGTGAAGTGGACTATTAATCCTCACATTCGTTCAATGAAATCTGCAAAACAAGCTTGGGATATTCTGGCTGGTCTTTATGCAAGTCGTAATGAGGCAAAAATTGCATTGCTGCGTAAAGAGCTGGAGTCAAAGATTAAGCATGAGGAAGATGATAGATTTTGCATGAGGAAGATGATATGGACACTTTCCTTGCTAGTTTCAAGGATATCAATGAGCAACTTATTTCTGCAGGTGAAGTCATTTTATACAGTTTCCTTGTGCAGACTGTTCTTGATGCCTTGCCAGATTCTTACCAGACTTTTGCTAGTACTTGGAGATTTACGACCCAAGGAAATCTTGAAGTTGTCAAGTTTGATGCATTATGCACATTGCTGTTGTAAGAGTCGCTTTCCAAAAAAAATTGGACTAGACTTTGTGCAGTTGAACATGCCTTTATTGATGCTCAAAGAAAAGGTGGTAACAATAATGCAGCCATTTCTCATGGTTCTTTTGCGAGTGGAAAATCACCTATTCCTAATGCTTCTGCTAGTAGCAATTCGTCTGGAAATTTTGGTGATAAGGGCAAAAAGAAGATGCATTGCCATTATTGTAAAGCTAATGATCATTTGATCAAGCAGTGTCCTAAGTTGAAGGCCAAAGAGGCTAAGAAGAAAGAGGCTGGTTCCACTACTAATGCTGGTTCCACTACAAATGCAGCTATTATTGAGTCTTCTGTGAAAGGAGACTGTGATGTTGATGTTGATGCAGAATGGGCTTTTAGTGTAGAGTGCACTTATAATCCTGTTGTCCATGATGTATGCATGTCAGTTGCTGCAAATTCACATGTGTGGTATTTTGACAGTGGTGCTACAAAGCACATTACCTCACATCGTGATTTGGTCACCTCTCTTGAATCTTTCCTCATGGGAATTCAGTTACTTGTGCCAATAATGCCTCTTATCCACTTCAGGGAGTTAGAAAGATTCTGCTTACTCCTGCAAATGGCAGTTCTTTCACACTTGTTGATGCACTTTATGTACCTCGAATCAAAAAGAACCTTTTGTCTGTATCTACACTTGCTAGACTTGGTCTTGTAGTCAAATTTGTGGATGACAAATGTGCAGTACATGATCACAATTTTGGTGATGAAATTGTTGCATATGGAATTTTATGCCATGGGCTGTATATCACTTTGTATGACAAGTGTGGGTAGGATTTTGCAAATGAAGTTGTGGATTCAAAGGCTATTTCAAATGCAAAAACATTGGCATGCACGTTTTGGTCATCTAAATTTTATCAGTTTACTGTGTTTGCAGAAATCTGATATGGTTGCTTGTTTGCCGCCTCTTGAAGCACCTGTCAAACATGTCTATGAAGGCTACTTTTTGGGTAAGATGCAGCATTCTAAGTTTCCAAAGGATGGTTCAGACAGGGCCACATGTAGGTTGCAACTTCATAGTGATGTTTGTGGGCCCATGCAAACTCTGTCCTTGGGAAATAACCTTTACTTCATGACTTTCATTGATGATTACTCCAGGCATGCATGGTTACTTTCGCTTAAAACGAAGTCCGAAGTATTTATGCGCTACAAACAATTTTTGGTTATGGCTGAAAATGTCTCGAAACATACTATGGGCACCCTCCGTTCCGATTGAGGGGGGGAGTATATGTCTCATGAATTTAACACATTTCTGGCTAGTCGTGGGATAAAACACCAATGTATAGTGCCTTATTTGTCTCAACAAAATGGTGTTGCTGAGAGGAAAAACTGGTCACTTATGAAAATGGCACAATGTATGGTCAAAAGTCAAGCTTTGCCGCATTTGTTTTGGCTTGAGGCCATCATGTGTGCCACTTATGTAGTTAACAAGTGTCCTACAAAAGCTTTGTAGTCTATGACTCCATATGAATCATGGAATGATAGAAAGCCTTCTATTGAGCACATGCGTGTTTTTTGCTGGAATATGCTTTGGTGCCACAAACACAACGCATAAAGTTGGATGATAAGGTTTTCAAATGTATTTTTATTGGTTATAGTGATGAAAACAAAGGTTACAGGTTGTATCATCCACAAAAAAAGTGTATTCTAGTTTCACGGGATGTTGTGTTTGTGGAAGATTTTGTTCAGCCCTTGCTGTCATGTACTAGAGACAGTAATGTAAGCTCATAGGACATTTATGACACTTTGTTACCTCTTTTCAATAGTGGAAGTTCGAATGTAAACTCCAATGAGGCAAATGTACAGCCTATGGGAGTTTCTGAAAATGTTACATATTAGCCTATTACTGATGCAGATGTACATGATGTCCTTGATGAGGAAAGGCTTGAAAATGAGCAGGCTAGAGGTATGCCAAAATGAATGGTGCATACATTGCGTGACAGTAAATTGGATGCACCTTTGTCTAGTTGCACTCGTTAAGGCTCTTTCCATGCATCTTATGCATTAGATAGATTATGCTTTGCCTGTGTCTAGCTTACATGATGTTGAGGAACCTTGGTCTTTTGATGAAGCACATAATTCAAAACATTGGATGGCTGCCATGCAATCAGAATATGATGCACTTATAGAAAATGACACATGGAATTTATGTGATTTGCCTCCTTGCAAAAAGGCCATTGGTAGTACGAAGTGGGTTTACAAGTTGAAATGCAAGCTGGATGGTGAGATTGATCGCTGCAAAAGGTTATGCACAACAAAAAGGCATAGATTCTAAAGAGACTTTTGCTCCACTTGTTGTATGACCACTGTGCATTTTCTATGTGCATTGGCAGCTCATTTTGGTTGGGATGTACATCAGTCAGACACTGTTAGTGCTTTCTTGAATGGTGACAAATTTGAGGAAGTTTATGTTACGCAGCCTCGCGGTTTTAGGTTGTGCAAATGTAACAAAGCTTTGTCTGGGTTGAAGCAATCTCCTCATGCTTAGTATGAGAAGGTTGACACTCATTTGGTCAAACGAGGCTTTTGTAACAGTCCAACAAAAAGCACATTGTATGTAAAGTGTGAGGGTGATGTACTTCTCATTGTGGTTCTTTATGTGGATGATTTGTTGATCATGGACCAAATGAGAGACATATTGCTGAATTTAAGGCTGATATGAATGCTACTTTCAAGATGAAAAATTTGGGGTTGTTGCATCATTACTTGATTATACAGTTTAAGCAATGTGATGGTGGTATTTCCTTGTGTCAGAAAAGTTATATAGAGACATTTCTATGGAAATTTGGACTTGAGGATTGCAAACGTATTGCCACTCCCATGAATATACGTTTGAAATTGAGTCTTCATGATGTTGGTGATCCTGCAACACAAGGCTGGATACTCAGTTTGCAGTCTCACAGGTCAATAGATTCATGCATAGCCCAGGGTTTAAGCATTGGCAGGATGTCAAGAGGATTTTTAGCTACTTGAGTGGCACTTTACATCTTGGCTTGTTTTATCCCAAGTGGAGATCATTGCCGCCATATTTGCATGCTTTGTCAGACTCATTTTGGACTGGTTGTTTTGACACACGAGTGTCCACAAGTGGATTTTGTTTCATGCTTGGCAGCTCATGCATATCATGATTGAGCAAGTAGCAACGTATTGTGGCCACTCCAAGTTGTGAGGCTGAGTACAGGGTAGTCTTCACACCTATGATTGAGTGTGTATGGCTCAGACGCCTTATGGCTAATTTGGGTGTTGGATAGGACACTGCCAACACTGTCTACACTGATAGTCAAAGTGCATTGGCAGTTGCTAGGAACCCAATTTTTCATGCTCGCACAACGCACATTGAGGTTGGCATTACCATTATGTCAGGGAGAGGCTCTCATCAGGAGAGATCAGCTTGGCTTATGTACCAACACAGAACAACCTTGCAGATCTTTTCACAAAGGCATTGTCTCATGAGAAGTTTGAAGCTTTTTGCAAAGCTTTGGGATTACTCCCCTTTGTGGATTGATCATGTCCTCAAGGCGTACTTCCCTTTACTCTATGTGCCAGCTCTCGTTCACAGCATCACTCCAGGGGGGATTTTGTTCCCATATGCATATGGTAGTGATGTGCGTGAACACACTTAGGAGCACCTTCCATTGCACACTAAGTAATACACTCTTGATTGTGTGCCTTGAGATTCCTTCGTCTTCTCCAAGCTGTGTGTGTTTTCCTGCAACCCTAATTCCAACAATGACGAGATGACCTAAACTAGGAAAAACCTAAGCGCTTGTATATCATTGTCCATACATTCCTCTAGATTTACTTGGAGAAAAACATTATCCTTGAAGGATGTCGTCTTTAGTTGTGTAGAGGTGTTTTGGGAGTAGTGGTACTTGTTAAGTGTTTAGTGGGACACAGCGGACTGACACGTAAAAGGTAGATGTACACCAAACCTTGTAGTACTTGCTCATTTTTTCGAAACAAGTGATGTAATTTAGCTAATGAGAATTCGTAATTGTAATATATTCTGTCATGCCCTCTTAGCCTCTCTAAGTCTACACCACTTGTAAGTGGCCCAATGGTCATGGGAAAGTCTCCTTAGCCTTTAAGTCAAAACCCTTAGTTTTAGACAAAAAAGATATCATTAGCTTGGAGGAGTTTTGAACGTTCACTGTGGAAAGCCTTTTGCTGCTACACTTTGTAATCCACTTTTCTCCTGGACTAGTAATCAGAATTCATTTCCGAATAGCAGAATGTGTTCCTTGTCTCTTGCTCTACAATTTAAGTGTAACCATTCTCAATTTTGCTGTGGTTTGCGACGCATTATTTGTGAGATAAATGCATTGATTTGAGGTCTTAAATGGTTGTTTTTTATGTTTTGACCTTGGATAAGTGTTTCTATGCTTATGGGGACCTTTCTATATGGTTCTGTTTCAATTTTCCTCACATTTTTTTGTGATGGATCGTGATTTATGTACCTTCCCAGATGGTTGTGGAACTTGGTAGAATTGTGCCCCTAGGTGTTATAATACCTCTCCTTAAGTTTCATTGCAGTCCGAATTCGTTTGGATGCCAAAAAGGCGCGATGACCTAGAGCGGTGAGATTGGACGCAGACTGATTCTCTGACTAGGAAGAGGTTGATTTGATGTTGTTGTAGAATGAGTAGCCCTCTGGGTTCACTTTGGTGATATTGACACTCTCATCAAGTCTCCGTGCCCCATCCCGAGTCGCTTCCTTGCATATTGACATTATGCTAGTACAAAAAAGCTATGTTGCGGACGTCCGTCGCGGCGACCCGCTAACATTGACGCTGCTGCCAGGGAAGTCGATCCTTAGGTGGTAAGCGACTCAGTGTACTAAAAAATCCCTCCCCAAAGCTTTTGACACCCATTCCGCTTACACATAGATAGTAAAGCAACTAACCGTAGGTTTAGTGCTTAGTAGAGATTGGAGTCCGAGACTTGCCAGTGCTAATCCTTATGAGCAAAGAAAGCTATGAGTGAAGTATAAAAGAGTATTTCGTTCTTTGATTTTCCCATGCTTGGAAAAAAAGGACTGTTTCACCACACACTTTGTTGTCGTTTTTATACTGTTAAATTCATTTATGTTTGTGCATCTATTTCAGTTTATAGGAGTAGGTTAAGTAACAATTTACACCATCATTCGGGGCCAGAAGGATCGAGGAGAAACTTGTCCAAAACCTTATTTTGGTGTCGAAGACCATAGCTCTAAAAAGTTGAAGATGGTCAGAGCTTCAAAACTGAACCAAACCCAACAAAACCTTCAAAAAGGGAATAGAGAAGCTTGCTAGAGATAGACTGTGCAAAAAATTTCCAATTTGCCTGTCCAACATGGATTGCGATCCATGTATCTTTTTGGCAAAATCATCAAATTTTTTTCCCTTTGCTTAGAACAGACTCTCAGGCATCAGAACCTTGAGTTTGGTCAGAAATAGAGTGCTAAAAGATCATCTAAAAATCTAGAAATTGGGTGAAGCAGAGCAAAACCTTGAGAATTGAGAAAAATAAAATAAACTTTTACTTGTCTAAATTCAAAAAGGGAAGGAAATTGGGATCAAATAGAAGCAGGGAACCAACAGAACCAAAAATCATGACCAGATGCTTCCCAACATGGATCACAATCCATGTTCGTGGTAGGCATCTGACAATGAAATTGGACCAATGTACTCCTGATTACTAAGGGAATAACTTTTCCAAAAGGAGGCATAGCCAGAAAGTGAAAAAACCTGATTAAAATACCAAGAAAGGAATTGTTTGCAAAAAACCGCAAAGCAGACACAAAATCTTGCTTTTGACTTGGAAAGAGTTGGTCAAATCTTGCTTTTGACTTGGAAAGAGTTGGTCAAATCCAAAAAGATTTGGGGAAGAGCGTCACCATACCCTCTATCACAAACTCACAAAAGATTATTCCACAATCTTATCAAAGCATGGATCACGATCCATGTACCATTTTGGAATTTTGAGCTGATAATGGATAGGAAGAAAAGTTATAACATTTGAAGTACTTTCTCCCAAAGAACTCTTATCAGAAAAGGTCAAAAGGTGGGCCAAAAGGACAAAAATCAGGTCAAGGGGGAAACCCCTAGAACATACCCTAAAACTGACTTTTGGTTAATCTAAAAAACTCCAAAGCACTCGAAAACCATATAGCCAGCATTAGTAGACCAAGAACCAGTTGTGTGTCAAGTTTCAAAACATTCTGGCACTAAGGTATATGTATCGCAATCCATATTTCTCTGTCACATTTTGATGCAAAATTTGCACCATAGCTGGAGGACATCACAAGGAGTTTAGTGGTCTTTTCAAAACTGAATTTGGATACAAAAACTCAAACCAAGATTCCAAAGTGGCAAGAAATCTAGCAAAGTGTTAGAATTGACCTAATTTCCAATCCAAAGGTCCATTTCTAAAAAAAAGTATTGCCATAGTACCTACTAATCATGTTGAACCTGATGGTACCAAGGAAAGTCAATTTGACTTCCAAACATGGATTGCGATCCATGTTCCTTTGAGTCAGAACAAAAGAAAATTTTTTCCACACAGAGAGGTAGTCCACACGAACCTGGTGGCTTTTTCAAAATTGAAATTAGACCTGGATTGTTGATGTTGTGAGTAAAATTGTGTGTCATTGAAAACCTTGTTCAATTTTGTCGAATGAAAGCTAAAACTAACAGGAATGGCTGTAAACTCACAACTATCAAGCATTCTTTGACAGATTGCAGGTACTAGAGAGTACTACCCAACAAGTAAGATCAAAACTGGTATTCAAGCTAGCTACTAAGGTAACCCGGTTTGGATTTTGCAATACCAATTCTTCATGAATTTGCAATAAGGGAGATTGTACTAGAATAGAAATCCCAGCATCTTAGACCAAGGGAGCAATCACTCTACTGAAGGAAGCATGAATCAAAGACCGCTGCATCCTTTAGAACCTATCCTAGAGGAAAGTTTTTCTGACACTTCGTTAGAAAGATCATACATCCTAATGATTGAGGATTCCAATAAGTCGAACGCTAAGGGAACAACTTCCATGGGGGCAGGTCCTTCTCAACTTGCATCTGACGTAAAACTGATGTATTTGAAGTTTCAATTTGAAAATGTGCTTAAGGCCAAAATCTATAAGGATGGAATGGACCACTGTTGTGTTAAGTTGGAAAATAAGCCAAGAAAATTCAAAGACCTTGTAGTTGTGGATTATGACGGGGATAGGTATTTTGACAGAGAGGGAATGATGTACTTAGTGGTTCACAACCCCTTTATTGTGGATAAATGGGGGATAACTGGCACCAAGGACAAGATAGATGAGGAGCTAGCAGATGAGCCACCCAAAATGGATAAGCAAAACGCAGTGCTCAGATGCACCAATGAGATAGAGCGGCTTAATACAGAAAACACTTACGTGGAGCTATACAAATTTGATTATGGAGAACAAACACTCTATTACAGATGTGATGAACCCCACATCAAGGAACTGACAGATTGCAAAAAAATGTACGTTTTCACTTACACAGAGGGGAGAAGTATTCAAGTGGTCATAATAGATAAGTATGGCCGATAGTACTCTCCTATGGATCGTAAGGAGTTAGAGAGATATACATATTTTGGGGGACCACTCCACCAATACTATGCAAATCTAGAAGAGGTGAAAACCACAACTACTCACATGAGACCAGAGACTAGATATGTAAGTCCAGTGAGAACCAGAGTGGAAGAGTCTTTTGGCCATGAACAATTTCCAAACACACGGCATATAGGATCAACGGGATCTAGGGCTTCCATGAACACCCATAGGGACAGTGGAGCTCTTGATGTTGATGGAGCAAAAGATGTCGTGCGCACACTCACACACCCAGACAACTCAACACAACACAAGGAATTTACTTGAATTCCTCACCTCACTCACTACCACTCAAAAGCTCCCAAAAAACTTTACCCACAAGCTCAATTCAAACTCCAAACGCCTCGACCTACAAGCCCTTGCCTGCCCGTAGATACTACAAGGTGAGTCGAGGTGATCAACACTTGAAATCACGCTTGATGGTGACCAAAATATACAAGAAAAACCATCAAAAACCAAAAACTCCATCCACAAAATTCCACTCTCAAACCATTGCAAAAGCTTCACCAAACTCCACTCTGTTGGACTCTTTGGAGTAGCGCCAACCCTAATGGCACTGATACAGGGTCACATAGTCTTGCAGAAAGCCGCACCTTCTTCCCTCAATTCCTTGCACACACACATCCATGGAAACCTCAGAACTCCCATATAATCTCCCAAGTGCAAAATTGAAGAGAGAAAGCTCTCATTCACTCCTCCACACACTCGAAAACAGGACGCGAACGCAACGGGACTGCACTAGACCACCTGTAGGAACCCTGCTCCCTCCCACACACAGAGGGGTGAAAGTGTTGATATTTCTCTTCAAAAGTCCTCCCTCAGCCTGGACCATCACAGCACCGTGAGTGATGTGGCAATTTGAAGCCATTTCACACCTTTTTTGACCATTTTCTTTTTTGGCCCAGTTTTGGCCAATTTTGACCCATGGCAGGCATTTTTCGTAGGAAAAACCCCAAACGGACTCCAAAATTCACCAAATTTCTCATGTTTGATCCTCGATACCCAAAGCACATTTCCACATCCCCACATTCCATTTTTGACCACTTCTAGCGCGATGCACGTATCACCGCAGATCAGGCGCCGCAAATAGATAGTTACCGCATGTGTCAAACTTCTCGAGCGGGATGAGAGTACCCACACTTTTCACTTGCATTATTTACATTCTAGAAAGCTCAAACACATTATATAGAGACAAAATAAGCCACCTAGAACCATATCCAAGGCCCTGATACCCTATCCAGGCATGTACATATGCTCGACTGCCGACACGCTTACGCATATTTACAATGTGCACACGTTGCACCTTTTTTCGAACTTGAAACCACTTTGCAAAGCTCCCAAATCCTACATATATTTGTACATATGACCATGCATATAAATGCTACTTTGTACACGCCAAAAGCGGTCTATCATCATTGCCCACCCTCTAGGTAGAGCATTTATGCTCAACCAAGAGACTGTTTGCATCTGGAACCACATCCCTCGCAAAATATTTCTTCAATCGATACCCATTTATTCTGTAGCGCAAACGTTCACCAGACAATTTTTCCAACTCATAGGTGCCATTAGGAAATATATGCTTTACTCTGTATGGACCCAACCATTTGTCCCTCAACTTCTTTTGAAAAATAAAATCCAAGCGAGAATCATACTTCATCACCAGATCTCCCTCTTTGATTTCTTTCTCTGGCAGCCTCTTATTCCTTTTCTCCATCCTTGTCTCTGCTTGTTGAAGATAATAATCACTGGCTTTCTCTCTATTCATTCGCAACAACTCTAGAGAAAGAATCTTTCTTGCAGCTTGTCACTATGCTCACCTTGCATTCTACAGAACAACTTCACTTGTATGGGCATAAGAGCTTCTTTTCCATAAACAAGCTCATATGGTGTAAACTGTGTTGACACTCTATACGCAGTTCTATAAGCCCACAAACACTTTTCCATGTCCAAGTCCCACTCTTTAGGATGCTCTCTAGCATACTTTGATAGAATCTTCACAATTTGACCATTGCAGTTATCAACCAACCCATTGCATTGTGGGTAGTAAGGAGAAGAATGCCTATGCTGAATTTTCAATTTCTCCATGAGATTAGCAACAAGTTTTCCCCTAAATCCTGGTCCACGATCAGAAATAATAACCATAGGAGCTCCAAACCTGCAACACACCTATTCATATAAGAAAGAGGCCACTCTTCCTGCTGTTACATCTTTTACTGCTCTTGCCTCCACCCATTTTGTCAAATAGTCCACAGCCACAAGGATATACCTTTTACCATTGTTGGTCCTTGGCATTGGACCTACAACATCTACTCCCCATTTTGCAAATGCATCAAAAAGACATTATAGCTTTCTGAGGCTCAGCCAAAAGCTTCCGATTTGCAAACACTTGGCATTCATGGCGTGACTTGCACAAAAAATAAGCATCTCTCATCATAGAGGGCCAACAGTAACCTGCTCTCAAAACACGAAAGAAAACCTGATCCTTGCCTTGATGGCCTGTTTCTTCATGGAAGTGCTCCAAAATCAAGCCTATCTCTTCTTTGTACGGCACTTTTCACAAAATGCTATCCTTGCCATAAAGCATGAGATCCTCACCTACCAATGTGTAGATTCTTGCTTTTGCAACTATTCTCTTACACCGAACCTTTGACATGCCCTCTGGACATTGCCCTTTACCAAGAAATACTTCTACATCTTGCAATGATTCCCTTCCTGCATACAAGGCTTCTTTGACCTTTAAAGGAGCTACCAAGGCATCCAACTTGTCCCTAGCCAACTCATCAGCTTCTTTATTCTGCTCATGAGGAACATGCTTAAACTGTATCTTCTCAAACTCATGCAAAAGCTTCTTGATGCCATAGAACCACTTCTTCAAATTGTCTTTCTTAACATTCCACAAACCAATCAATTGATTCATGACTAGCAATCCATCCCCTTTTGCAATGAACCTCTTCAGTCCAAACTCAACACACTGCTTCAACCCAAGGAAAAGCGTGAGGTACTCGGCCTCATTGTTACTTTAGGCTTCATCAAGATCGTAAGCTCTAGAAAAGATTACATCGTCTTTTGGGTGAGGTACTCGGCCTCATTGTTACTTTCAGCTTCATCAAGATCGTAAGCTCTAGAAAAGATTACATCGCCTTTTGGGTTCTTAATGACTACCCCACCACTTGCCTTTTGAAGAACTTTCCTGTATGTACCATCAAACATCATTGTATACGCATCTGTAATATCTACTTCCTCTTCATGATCATCCTTGTCAACCCTTGGGTAAGATGGAAGCTCGCCCCCCTTATGTACGACTATGTTTGCCAAGTGAGCTTTAACAGAATGATCCACTTTAAACTCAAACTCATACTCTTGAAGCTCCAAAGTCCACTTTAAGATGCGCTTGCTAGGCTTCAAATGTTGTACTACATCCGGCAAAAGATTCGATGTGGTGAGCACATAGAACTTTTGGGGCAACAAATAGGTTTTAAACCTACGACAAGCAAGAACCAAGGCGAATACCCACTGTTCCATTTTGTGTAGGAGAACTCGCTTACATTCTTCATCTTGCTCTCAAAATAAACTGGCTTGAAGTTCCTTCCTTGCTTTTGTAAGAGAACCGAGCCAAAAGCTACTGACCCCACACTAATAGATACATAGAAAATCGACTGCAAGTCGGGAGGACTCATTGTTGGTAAAGCACACAATACCTCCTTGATGCCATCAAAAGCCTGTTGCATGTCTTCATTCCATTCAAACCCTTGAACTCTTTGACTCAATTTCTGGAGAGGATACACATACTGACATAGCATCCAGAAAAAACGTGACAAGTACCTGAGCTTATGCACAAATGATGCCAAATCCTTTGTGTTGCTGGGCGGATCCATAAGCAATAAAGCCTTAACTTTCTCTGGGTCAGCTTCTATTCCATTTTGGGAAACCACATGTCCTAGCAAATGGACTCTGGCATGAGCAAACTTACACTTCTTTGGGTTGAGTTGCCCACCCTCTTGTTGAAGCCTTTCAAAACCCAACCTCAACTTCTCCAAATGTGTGACCCTTGAGCTATAGCACCCAATGTCATCCATGAAAATGCGAATGAACTTATCCAAGTAGGGACCAAACACTCTATTCATCCATCCTTGGAAGGTAGCATATGCATTAACCAGCCCAAAAGGCATTCTTTTGTAGGCAAAACAACCCCAAGGAGTAATGAAGGTCGTCTTCAATCGATCTTCAATCGCTATCAAGATCTGAAAGTAGCCAGAAAATCCATCCATGATTGAGTAACGTTCATGACCTGCAACCTGATTGAGGATTTCATCTAGAAAGGGTAGTGGATAATGATTCCTTTTTGTGGCAGCATTCAAAGGTTTGAAATCGACACATATCCTAAATCTTCCGTTCTTCTTGGGCACAATAACAACTGGAGAGACCCATTCGGACTCCTCCACTCGAAAGATGAAATCTGCTTCCAAAAGCTTCGTCACCTCTTCATGAAGTGCCTTCTCATGAATGACCCCCAATCTCCTAAGCTTTTGAACCTTTGGTTTGGCACCTTCTTTTAGATTGATTCTATGCTTGACTCCTTTAGCTCCTTGCAACTCTGTATATTCAGTGGCGAATAGCTTTGGAAACTCTGTAAACATGTCTTCATACTCCTTTTTTTCTTTTTCTGCCAAGTCCTCTCCTAGAATGCTCCTTACATTCACTTTGGCAGGCTCTACAATTGCTTTTGGACTATCCTTCTCCTCCTTGACCTTCACATCATGCATCGATGCTTCCTTTTCAACACTTATCCCAAAAAGATCAAGACATAATTGCATCAAGCCTTCCTCTACACTTTCTTCTGATAATGTAGACGAAGCATCACTATCGTATGATGTGGTTTCCGTCGAATCCGTATCTTGCATCTCCACTAGGGGCTGTGTACGGCTCTCGTGTGTCTTCGTGTTGTAGAAAATGGTCCTTCCTTTCTCTTTGTCGGGGATGGTGATCAAGCCCATGCCCCAATCCTTCTTAGCACCAAGGGTTATAAGCCATGGCCTCCCTAAAATGATTGGATATGCATTCTCACCCGTTTGCATCACGTAGCAATCAACCAAGCACTCAATCCCCAAGACTTTTATCTTCACATCTTCAGCTATTCCAAGACACCTTGCATTTTTGTGGTTGGCCATTCTCATACGGATCGAAGCATTCACTGACATCTTGACACCTGCTTCCTTCATGATAGCCTCGGTCATGACACACACCTAGGCACCACCATCCACATATGCTTGCACTTCCATCTTCTTTCCCAGCATAGCTTCAACTATTGGCACCATATCCACTGGGTGACCAACCCTCAAAGATGACACCATGCTTTGACGCTTTTCCTTCTTGGAAGGAAGCCGCATACTCACACACTTGGTCCACTGCCTCCTCAATTTAGCGTTCAAAGCCACCAATCGACCAAAATATATATTTGCCTTTTGATTTCGTATGTCGTCGACAATATCATAGTCTTCAACACCTTGGCCAAGGAGGTAGTCCTTTGGACCAATTTTCCTTCTTCGCCGCCTCTTGCTACTTTCTGGTTTGTCTTCTACCTTAGCCTTTCCTTTCCTTGCTCTTGTTTCCCTCTCTTCTTCTGTCTCTTTCTCCCTATCATGCATAGCTCTCTTATTGGCCAAAACATCCACATCTTGATGCTCAAGGGTAATGATGTTAATAGCCCTACCTTGTCATAAAATCTAATATCTAACCAACCCAAATGATTTTCTCATATTAAATTGATAACTTAATGTGGGAGAATAAACGGGAGCAAGTGTTAAGATATAGATATGTGCTTATAGATCTATCTCAACACGGGGCCAATAGTAAAGGGACCCAAATGGGAGATGGTCTATCAAGAGCAAGGCTAACCAATGGAGCATAAGACCTTAGGGTTAGCTTCATTGAAGACCTCCAATAATGTGTGTAAAAGTCCTTTGACCTTAGGTAAGCTAGGGCTGAGCTTGAGGTGGGAACCCGGCCCAAGCTCGAGGTGCTTGACCTGCTTGAGGTGCTTGTCGTGCTTGAGGTGTTTGTCCTGCTTGAGGTGATTGATTAAGGTGCTTGAGGTGCTTGACTTACTCCATGCTTGAGGTGCTTGACTTGCCGCTTGATTAAGGTGCTTGAGGTGCCTTGACATGCTTCCCTGAGATGCTTGTGGGAATACCCCCTAGTCCAAGTGCCTTGTCATGCTTGATGACTAAGGTGCTTGAGATCCTGAAGTCAAAAGCATCCCTACAAGAGGGGGGGCAAGCCCTTTTCCTAGGGATTAGAGAGAGAACACACACTCACACTCACAAGGGAAGCCCCATCTTGAAGAGGCAGCAAGGACACATGTCAGGTCCCTACCCATGTTACCTTCATGTGTTGCTTGAAGCCTATTGGCTAGGATTCAAAGGGGTCCAATGATAAATTACTTGAATTATCTAATTTTTTTTGCATTTATCAAGTCCTCTCTCTCAAAGGGGAAAGGGGGACACTTGTCCCAAGGCTATCCTTGTTGCTTGTAATGGCTTTTGCTTGTGATTGGCTAGGCCTGGAGGGGTCCAATGAGCTTCAAGCATGAGCTACAAGGGGGGGTCGACCCAAGCAAGCTAGGGGGGTGCTTAGGGGGTATACTCACCCACACACACTCACAAGCACTCTCATTGTGTACTATGCAAAGTGCAAGAGCTCCCTCTCTTTCTCCAAGCAAGTAGAGGTTGAGAGCCTACACCAACACTCTTGGCTATGGAGTGCAAATCCATCCAAGAGCCATGCTTCAATGCTTGAGCTTGCCATCTATTTCTTCTTCATTACTATGCTATTATGTATGCTAGCACAAGAGTTATGATAAGTGAGGAACTAGCTCTTTCTCGTATGAAATGTTTCTTCTTCCTCTTCTCTACCCTCATTCCCTGCTAGCTCTCTCCACCTTCGAAGGTGTTTGAGGTCTTGGGACTGAGGCTTGGGATAGTTAAAGCTTTCTTCAAGTTTATGTTATGTTTGTGATGTATGAAGCCTTCCATCTTCATGGCATCACCTAGGTCACAAGCAACACAAAGACTGTATTGTAACAAGTCTCTCTTTATGGGAGAAATCATAATACAAATGCCTATTGGAGGGGGGACCGGCTCCACATAAATCCGGTCCTCAACTGTTGTCATGTTCTCTAAACTCTCTCTCTTGCAAAATTATTGTCTATGCCAAGTTAACTAATTGCTATGATTATGGTTCTATCTTCAATTATGTCAACCCGCTATGCTCACAAAATCAATTCTTGAAAGTACTCTCATTAAATTCCGCTACTCTCAAATTGAATAGGCAAATTCCATTACATTGGTATCAGAGCATTTGGTTTCTCTTTTCTTGCTTAAGAAGAGAGTTCCTTAAGTAGCGTATAAATGGTTGATGTTGTTAATTATAATAGAGTAAGTGGATTTGGGATCTAATATCAGTTTTGTTAAGCCCACTATGTGGGGGATGGTGCACACCTCGGGAGCTTTGGACTTAATAATGGAGTCTGTTTAGACTTGCCTACGGCTTTACCATTATTGAGCCATAAGAAGTCCGAAAGGAGCTAGCCCTTGGCAACTCTGCTATGTTAGACCTACTCCTCTACTCTCTATAATTAACCACTTTGAGCCGTGGGTGTAGATACTTAAGAGCCGATTTTCAAAGGCTAAGAGGAGTGGCAACTAAGGTTTTGTATTGCCAAAGCATACACTAAGTATAAACATAAATTTTGTTAACATGGCTGACAATAATCAAGAGAGTAGAATGAACATTGATAGCTTTGATTTTTCACATGAAGGTGCTAATGATGATGCTCCCATGTTTGTGAATTATCTCATCACTTGGTTGCAACAAGCTATGGGCAACCTTGCTTTGCAAGCCGAAGTTACTCAACAACTTTGTGCTTATGGAATTTCCCTTCCTCTCCTAGAGGAGAGAGAGCTTAGGAGGCCTCTTGAAGAGACCCCCAAAAGAAGATTCTCTCCCATTCGAGAGGAGGAATCCAAAGAGAAAGAAAGCAATGACAGTCTAAGTTCTTCTGAAGATGTGGCTCCACGAAGACGGCGGTCTAGACGATCACCTACTCCTCCCAAGAGGAAAAGAGCAACCTATAGTCCTTCTCCTCATCACTCTGAAAGGAAAGAGAGGAAACAAAGGAAGAAAAGGGCTAGGAAGAGGTCACCCTCTTCTCCTTCTTCTTCACCTTCCTCCTCTTCCGATGAAAGTTATGGCTATTCTCCTAGAGAATACAAGAGGGGAGGACATCGCAAATCATTTCCTGCATGGCGAAGGTCACAAAAGCTAAAGAAGTTCAAGGAGGGAGGAAAGAGTATCTCTTTTCTCACCTATGATGGCACCTTTGGTGCTACCGACAAAGTGTTGGCCTTCATCCAACAATTTGATACGGCCTTTGGGGACGAGGGCTTCACAGAGTCCTCCAAGCTACGCCATGTAGCTATGCACTTCCAAAAATCAGCTCGTCAATGGTGGGCTAGCCTTCATGGCAATGGAGAAGACCCAAAGACATGGAAAACTCTACGAGTTTCCATCATGAAGCAATTTCTTCCAAGTGATACTAAAGATAAAGTTCTTACCGAATGGCGCGGCTTGAAGCTCCTCTCTCATGCGTCTATCAACAAGTATGTAGACAAGTTTTGGGATTTACATCTCAAAGCTACTGTCTTTCAAAAGATAGACTTTGCTGAGCAAAGACAACAATTCTGTGCGGGATTACCTGAAGAGATGGCCGAATACATCAACTCTCAACGGCCCGGTACTATTACCGAAGTAATCCACCACACCATGGTTGCTTCATGCATCTTCCATCAAGGGGCTAGACATGATGTCAAGCCCATGGAAAACAAAGATAAAAACGATACAAAGGGGAAATCCAATGCTCAAAATAATTCCCAAGGCACTTCCAACAACAACAATAACAACGACAACAATCGGTCCAAGGAGAAGGGAGTTTACAAAGGTAAAAACAAACTCTCTCCTAAAGAGCTTGAAGATTTTCGCAAGGACCATAAGTGTTTCAAGTGTGGGGAGCAAGGACATGGCTATCGTTCTTGCCCCAAGAAGAATACTCGCAATGAGACTCCTAGGGCTTCCACCATCGAAGCTCCAAAAGAGGATGCTCATTGCAAAGGATCATCACTTTCCTATGCGTGGGGAAAGGTAAGAGAGCATGATGCCTTCATCTTGTTTGACCCAGGCTCTACTCTCAACTTCATATCAATAGAGTTGGCCACCAAGTTGGGCATTCAAGCTTTTGAGATGGGAGATATAGTAACAGCTGATGCAGCTTTCAAGGGACAACAAGCCTCCGTTACTCCCTTGATTGGGAAGTTGAGGCTTCATGTCCAAAGCTATGTCGACAAAGAAGACTTCCTCATCTCTCCTCTCCAACATCAGGATGTTATCCTAGGGGCACCATGGTTTGATCGCATGGCTGCCAACATGAAGTTCCCTGAAAGGAGAATTTACTTCACCTACAGGGGAAAGAACATGTATATAGATGCTAGTGAGCGTGGTCGCACTATTCCACTTGTAAATCCTCTTTCTTTTGATAAATCAATGAAGAGCTCAGTTTCTGCATACATGATTTATGTCAAAGAGTCTCTAAAAGCTAATAATGTTTCATCAAATGAAAATGATAGGAATCAAGAAGAGTTAGACTTGTCTACTTTTCTAAAAGGATTCCAAGATGTGTTCATCGATGATATCCCTATGGACCTACCTCCAAAACGAGGGGATGATGACATCGTATTGAGCTCCTTCCAAGAAGCTCACCGCCTAAGAAACCTCCTTATCGAGTCTCACAAGCTCAACAAGAGGAGATTATGAGGCAAGTATAGGAATTGGTAGAAAAAGGGATGGTGAGGCCTAGTTCCTCTCCCTTTTGTTCTCCAGTCCTTTTAGTGCAAAAGAAAGATGGTACATACCGTATGTGTGTGGACTATCGAGCACTAAACCATATCACTATCAAAAACAGATTTCCCGTGCCTCGGGTAGAAGATCTGTTTGATAAGCTACAAGGCTCTACCTACTTCAGTAGGATTGACCTTAAGAGTGGCTATCATCAAATAAGGATAGTGGATGAAGATATCCTAAAGACCGCGTTTCGCACAACATTTGGTCTTTATGAATATCTAGTCATGCCTTTTGGCTTGACTAATGCACCAGCTACTTTCAATCGTCTCATGGAGAAAATTTTTAGACCATATCGTAAATTCACTGGAGTGTTCTTTGATGATATCATCATCTACTCCAAGTCTTTGGAGGAACATAAGCAACATCTCCAAGTGATTTTTCAAGCCTTGAGGGAGAACAAACTTTTTCTCAACCAAAAGAAAAGTGAATTCTTCCTTCAAGAGATTCAATATCTATGTCATATTATCTCTCCCGATGGTATTCGTATGGATCCATCAAAGTTAGAGGTAATAAAATCATGGCCTAACCCAAGGAATCTACATGAGCTAAGAAGATTTATTGGTATGTGTGCATACTATAGACGCTTCATAGAAAAATTCTCTCAAGTAGCAGGACCACTACACGACTTAACAAAGAAGAACGTTAAGTTTGTATGGACTGCTAAGGAGCAAAATGCTTTTGAAAAACTCAAAGAGAAGCTTACTTCCCAACCAGTCCTCGTGATTCCGGATCTCTCAATGCCATTTGAGGTCCAATGTGATGCGTGTGGTGATTGCCTTGGAGCGGTTTTGCTTCAAGAAGGGCATGCCATAGCATATGAGAGAAGAAGGCTCAATAGTGATGAACGAGTCTTGGGAATTTATGAGAAAGAGCTTTTAGCTGTTTTACATGCCCTAGACACATGGAAGCACTACCTATTGGGGACTCCATTTATCCTACGAACCGACCACCAAAGTCTCAAGTATTTCATGACGCAAACCAAGCTTTCTGACAAACAAATGAGGTGGGCAAATTTTCTTTCGCAATTTAATTTCCATATTGCTCACATAGCTGGTAAGCACAATCAAGTTGCCGATGCACTTTCACGACGACCAAAGTTAATGCGGTGTCTATAGCTACTCACAATGATCTATCCTCTATGATAGATGAGTATGCTATTGACCCTAACTTTAGAGACATAATGTCAGCCCTTGCTTTGGGGAAGAAAGAGGAACCATTCACCTTGCAGGATGGTTATCTTCTCCACGGCAATAGGCTATGTGTTACCCATTCCCTTCGTGAGAAGGTTATGTATGAATCCCATGCTCCTCCATATGCAGGGCATAGAGGTATTCAACCTACTCTCCGAGGAGTAGAGACGTATTTCTATTGGCCTACCATGAAAGTGGACATACAAGAGTATGTTTCAAAATGTGTAGTATGCCAAAAGACCAAGTATGATAGAGGGAAGCAACCTGGATTACTCCAGCCATTGCCTATTCCAAATTCGCCATGGGAGAGTATATCCATGGATTTCATCTTTGGATTACCCAAGTCTATCCATGGGAATACAGGAATATGGACAATAGTCGACAGGTTTAGCAAGCAAGCACATTTTATTCCTGTCAAAAAGACTATTAAGGCACATCAAATGGCAACTCTCTTCATATCTCAGATTTTCAAGCACCATGGATTACCCACATCCATCGTGTCAGATAGAGATCCTAGAATGACCAGTAATTTCTGGAAAGGTCTCTTTGAAAATCTAGGAACAAGATTGAATTTCTCTTCGGCTTATCACCCACAAACGGATGGCCAAAGTGAGATAGCCAATCTTACGATACTCGATCTACTCAAGACTTATGTTACCGAAGTAGATCAACGCTCACAATGGGAAAAGTATTTACCTCTAGTAGAGTATGCCTACAATAATACTGTCCATACTTCTACGGGGAAAGCACCTTTCGAGATCATAGAGGGAAGACCTAAAAGTCCCTTGCTACTCAAAGTACATGGGAAGATCTTCGCCGCCGATGAATATAGCCGTGACCTACAAGAATCTTTTCAAAAGATTAGGGAGGCTATAGCCATCTCTCAACAAAGGAAAAAAGCTGCTGCTGATAAGCACAGAAGAGCCTTAATGTTCAAAGAAAATGATTGGGTCTTACTCAAGTTTCCTAAGGCTCGATTAAGGAAAATGACGGGCAAAAATCCTACGGGCCGTCAAAAGTATTATGCTAAACTAGCAAAAAGATACTATGGTCCTTTCCAAATCTTGAAGCCTATCAATGAGACGGCTTATCAACTCAAGTTGCCCAACCATTGGCTTATACACAATGCCTTTCATGTAAGCCTACTTAAGCCCTACAAAGGAGAGCCACCAATTGAACCAATTATTGAAAACCCTCCCGAAATTGAAGACCAAGAAGAGGTGCTACAACCCGAAGCTGTCCTTCGGAATGAAGACAAGGTACTACGACATGGTAAGATAATCCGACGGTATCTTATTAAGTTCAAAAATTATCCTTTTGAAGATGCTAGATGGATGCAAGGAGTACAACTTAAGGATAGTATGAACCTTGTCAATGCTTACAATGCTACATTAGAGTAAGAAAATGTACAAATTTCTTTAAAAGGACTCATGTTTTTGTCTTATATGACTAGTCCTCTTTTTAATTGTGCACAAATTTAACTAGTATGCATGCTTAGAATCATGTTTGTGATGATGACGTCTCTCAAACACCAAGTAGAATTTGTCACTCTACTTTGGGAGAATGAAATGGACTAAAGAGCATAAATGCTTGCGGCAGCTATGTCTCCCAAGCACCAAATGGATTAGTCATCCATCTTGGAAAGATGTCGTAGGGTAAAAAAGGGATCCTCTACCCGCTAAGTACGATTGACTAATGACTAAGCCTTTATCTCTTCTACCTCATAGTCGAGGACGACTATGATTTCAAGAGAGAGGTAATGTCATAAAATCTAATATCTAACCAACCCAAATGATTTTCTCATATTAAATTGATCACTTAATGTGGGAGAATAAACGGGAACAAGTGTTAAGATATAGATATGTGCTTATAGATCTATCTCAACACGGGGCCAATAGTAAAGGGGCCCAAATGGGAGATGGTCTATCAAGAGCAAGGCTAACCAATGGAGCATAAGACCTTAGGGTTAGCTTCATTGAAGACCTCCAATAATGTGTGTAAAAGTCCTTTGACCTTAGGTAAGCTAGGGCTGAGCTTGAGGTGGAAACCCGTCCCAAGCTCGAGGTGCTTGACCTGCTTGAGGTGCTTGTTGTGCTTGAGGTGTTTGTCCTGCTTGAGGTGCTTGATTAAGGTGCTTGAGGTGCTTGACTTACTCCATGCTTGAGGTGCTTGACTTGCCGCTTGATTAAGGTGCTTGAGGTGCCTTGACATGCTTGCCTGAGATGCTTGTGGGAATACCCCCTAGTCCAAGTGCCTTGTCATGCTTGATGACTAAGGTGCTTGAGCTCCTGAAGTCAAAAGCATCCCTACAAGAGGGGGGGCGAGCCCTTTTCCTAGGGATTAGAGAGAGAACACACACTCACACTCACAAGGGAAGCCCCAGCTTGAAGAGGCAGCAAGGACACATATCAGGTCCCTACCCATGTTACCTTCATGTGTTGCTTGAAGCCTATTGGCTAGGATTCAAAGGGGTCCAATGATAAATTACTTGAATTATCTAATTTTTTTTGCATTTATCAAGTCCTCTCTCTCAAAGGGGAAAGGGGGACACTTGTCCCAAGGCTATCCTTGTTGCTTGTAATGGCTTTTGCTTGTGATTGGTTAGGCCTGGAGGGTCCAATGAGCTTCAAGCATGAGCTACAAGGGGGGGTCGACCCAAGCAAGCTAGGGGGGTGCTTAGGGGGTATACTCACCCACACACACTCACAAGCACTCTCATTGTGTACTATGCAAAGTGCAAGAGCTCCCTCTCTTTCTCCAAGCAAGTAGAGGTTGAGAGCCTACACCAACACTCTTGGCTATGGAGTGCAAATCCATCCAAGAGCCATGCTTCAATGCTTGAGCTTGCCATCTATTTCTTCTTCATTACTATGCTATTATGTATGCTAGCACAAGAGTTATGATAAGTGAGGAACTAGCTCTTTCTCGTATGAAATGTTTCTTCTTCCTCTTCTCTACCCTCATTCCGTGCTAGCTCTCTCCACCTTCGAAGGTGTTTGAGGTCTTGGGACTGAGTCTTGGGATAGTTAAAGCTTTCTTCAAGTTTATGTTATGTTTGTGATGCATGAAGCCTTCCATCTTCATGGCATCACCTAGGTCACAAGCAACACAAAGACTGTATTGTAACAAGTCTCTCTTTATGGGAGAAATCATAATACAAATGCCTATTGGAGGGGGGACCGGCTCCACATAAATCCGGTCCTCAACTGTTGTCATGTTCTCTAAACTCTCTCTCTTGCAAAAGTATTGTCTATGCCAAGTTAACTAATTGCTATGATTATGTTGCTATCTTCAATTATGTGAACCCGCTATGCTCACAAAATCATTTCTTGAAAGTACTCTCATTAAATTCCGCTACTCTCAAATTGAATAGGAAAATTCCATTACATACCTTCTCCATTTGCAGGCAACGGTTGCGGTTGTTGTTGCGGCGGCGTTGCTTCTAGTGCCCGTTCTTGATGATTTTCTTCTATTCTTCCTTGACCACGTCCATATAGGGGGTATATCCCTCCTCTCTCTCTTGATGGTTCAGGACAATCAGGGGCGTAATGACCCTCTTCATCACAATTGTAGCATCTACCTTGTAGCCTTCGTCCCCTACCTCTCCCAGCTGGCCGCTCCTCTCTTTGGTTCCTATTCATTATGTTAATTCTTAATTCTTGCAACAACTGACCAGCAAGATCATGCAAAACCCTGGCTGTAACGGGATCTAAACCTTGAACCACTCGCTCCACTCTATCATCCATTGTCAAAGGGACCATTGGTTGCACCACAACTCGCTCAGTATGTGTTAGGCCTTGCTCCCACCTTCTCTTGATCTTCTTGCTCTTGGCCTCGGCAATTTCCACAACTCTTTCAAATGTAGCAGGCTCATCTTGATCAACCTTCTCCCTTACACTTGGATGGAGACAATCCATAAACTGACGCACTTTAAAGAAATCCCCTAGAGGTACTTGGGATGCCACCTCTAATTGAACCCAAAGCCCTTTGAAGTGTTGCAAAAACTCTTTAAAGTTAGCATGAACATCTTGCTGCAAACCTCTCAATTTTTTTGTCGCTTCTGTTGCGGTTAGTTTCTTTCCAAACCTATAAAAAATTTCCAGCTTCACCTGCTCCCATGTTTTCTTTTTTTCTTCCTCTAAACCTTCAAACCACTCCCGAGCTTCTCCTTTGAGCGCAAGAGGAAATACATGACGCTTGTCTTTGTCATTCACAATGTGCATACCAAGCGTATGCCACTCGAAGTCCGCAATCCAATCCTTCACATCCTGCTTTCCTATAAACACTGGCTAACTATACGCCATCCCTTTGAAGTCGCTTCTCCCTTGCGTGAGTAATTCAACAAAATTTGAAGTCTTGCACCTCAACCAAACCACCACTTTTCTTCAATGAAGCTCGAACTTCACAGCAAAACTGCTTCACCTGGGTGCACAACTGGCAAATTTCCGCTCCCCAGCAGGATCGCCAAAGGATGATGGAGCAAAAGATGTCGTGCGCGCACTCACACACCCAGACAACTCAACACAACACAAGGAATTTACTTGAATTCCTCACCTCACTCAATACCACTCAAAAGCTCCCTAAAAACTATACCCACAAGCTCAATTCAAACTCCAAACGCCTCGACCTACAAGCCCTTGCCTGCCCGTAGAGACTACAAGGTGAGTCGAGGTGATCAACACTTGAAATCACGCTTGATGGTGACCAAAATATACAAGAAAAACCATCAAAAACCAAAAAATCCATCCACAAAAGTCCACTCTCAAACCATTGCAAAAGCTTCACCAAACTCCACTCTGTTGGACTCTTTGGAGTAGCGCCAACCCTAATGGCACTGATACAGGGTCACATAGTCTTGCAGAAAGCCGCACCTTCTTCCCTCAATTCCTTGCACACATACATCCATGGAAACCTCAGAACTCCCATATACTCTCCCAAGTGCAAAATTGAAGAGAGAAATCTCTCATTCACTCCTCCACACACTCGAAAATAGGACGCGAACGCAACGGGACTGCACTAGACCACCTGTAGGAACCCTGCTCCCTCCCACACACAGAGGGGTGAAAGTGTTGATATTTCTCTTCAAAAGTCCTCCCTCAGCCTGGACCATCACGGCACCGTGAGTGATGTGGAAATTTGAAGCCATTTCACACCTTTTTTGACCATTTTTTGATCTTTTTTGGCCCAGTTTTGGCCAATTTTGACCCATGGCGGGCATTTTTCGCAGGAAAAACCCCAAACGGACTCCAAAATTCACCAAATTTCTCATGCTTGATCCTCGATACACAAAGCACATTTCCACATCCCCACATTCCATTTTTGACCACTTCTAGCGCGATGCACGTATCACCGCAGATCAGGCGCCGCAAATAGATAGTTATCGCATGTGTCAAACTTCTCGAGCGGGATGAGAGTACCCACACTTTTCACTTGCATTATTTACATTCTAGAAAGCTCAAACACATTATATAGAGCCAAAATAATCCACCTAGAACCATATCCAAGGCCCTGATACCCTATCCAGGCATATACATATGCTCGACTGCCGACACGCAAGCACGCATATTTACAATGTGCACACGTTGCACCTTTTTTCGAACTTGAAACCACTTTGCAAAGCTCCCAAATGTATGTATTTACATATTTTTGTACATATGACCATGCATATAAACGCTACTTTGTACAGGCCAAAAGCGGTCTATCAACGTTACTTACTCCACTAGAATCCCTCCGGCTATTATACGAGATCGAATTGATGAACGTGTAACGCATAGGATACCACCTCTAGTGCCAAGGAGAGATTATGAACCTAGAGAAACCACACCAGGAGGACGAGGGGGTGTGAGAATGGTGGCGGAATCCACACGTATGCGACCATCTCAAGTAGCAAAATGTGTACCCAAAAAGCATACTGGATCAGGGGATCCGTATGCTCATGTTTCAATCTTCAAAGAAGTGTTGAGGGTGGAACATGTAACTGATTTCCATACTCAATATGAAGGATTTGGGTCAACATTAGAAGGGACTGCTTTGACCTGGTTTCAACCTTTGAACAGCTTGGAATTCCCAAGTATTGAGCAACTTCTCCGAGAATTTGCTGAGGAATTCTCATAGAGAGGAATCAAGCATAACACTGTCTCCCATATCTACGCATTTAGACAAAAGGAGAAGGAAAAATTGAAGGAAGCCTTGCTTTGTTTCAAGCAATACATAGAAAGGTGCCCTACTCAAGAAATACCTCAGGATGAAAGACTATCAGTCCTTTTTATAGAAATATTACGAAAGAACACACTCAAAAAAGACTTGCACTTAAAGGCATGTGTAACTTTTGAGCAAGTCACGAAAGAGGCATTGTATTTGGTAGATAATTGCAAGGCATATGGAGAGGTGACCGAAGGCACATATCAAGGAATGGGTAGCACCTCTTTGACCACTAGTGAGTCCACAATGAAACTGGGTGGGCAGAACCCAACTGTGCCAGACGTTGATCAAATGATCGAAGAAGTGATCATAAGGATGAACCAAGGAAATAGGACGAACCCAAACACACAACAATTGCCCACCCAAAAATGTGACACTTGTGGAGGAGATCATCCAACTCAGTGGTGCAACCTCCAACAGACGCCAGGAGTAAATGTACTGTGAGTATTGAAGTGGTGTGCCACTGAACAAAAGTGGACAAACCATGAAACCCACGAATGTTTCTATAACCGGAACTATGTTAGAGAGAGACAATACGGACCACATGGAGGACAACAATTTCCACCCCCTCCAAGATACCAAATAGGGCCAAATAACGCAATCCAAGGGCAAGAAAAACCTCAACCTGTGTTGGGACATCAACCTCCTTTACCCAGGAGAATAAGGCCATGGTAAGGATTTCTCAACCTGTAGATCAGATTATGGTCTATGCAGTGTCATACTGAGAAGATTTAGACAATATCTATGAGAGGGGGTTTGACGGGAAGGCATATGCTTCGGAGGGACAAATTCCATGGATAATGCCTGAAGAGATGTCAGAGCCCCCATACATAGCACAACTAACAAAAAACCATTACTTGGTCAATGAAAATATGCTTATGTTCATGGAAAACGAGAACTACAAACCTAGGGGGTATCCTCATAGAACAGGACAATCGATGGGGGATCCACAAGCTTCTCCACCACCTGTAGGACCATGCTATGAATGCAGCGGTGATCATTGGGCAAGGATTTATCCACACAAAGGGGAACAAATCAAACTTTTTGGGTTCTGTGAAGGGTGTACAAATGACCATCTCATTCCACATAGTCCAAAAAACCTTGATAACAAAGGGAAAGCAACCATGAACAAAATTGGAATTGTGCCGAGCTCAAGTGGGTCAGAGATAGAACCAACCATTTTATCAACGCAGTAACGAGAGCCCAAGCACATGAGGTTGCAAGGAGCACCCCAGCCAGTCAAACAGAGATCAAAAATTTCTCTGTCAGAACCCGTAGGAAATCTTGGAAGGCAAAAACTAGACAAGATAAAAGCCAAAAGAGAGAAAGAAAAAACGGCTTTAGAAACCAAATTACTGCAAATAGAGGAACTGTTGAGGATGGAAAGAAACCTTAAGGAAAAAAGCGAGGTAGCAAAGCCATCAGCAATACCATCGGGAGGATCTCTCTTGGTGGATAAGGTCTTTGAACCCTTGGATGCGATCTTAAAAGCTTACGATGCTAGGTTAAAGCCTAACCAAACCCAGGAGGATAGGTGGCTAGTATACCCTCACCCAGGCTATGAAAAAGAGAGGTTAAAGATGTGCAAGGAGCTCATCCAAGCCGTTCAAGCGCTTATGGAACCACCAGTTCCAATTGCTCCAAAAACTGAGGTGTTAATCCGTGAAAAAATTCAAGAATTAAAGGAGCGTGGGAATGGGAATGGAAACCAAATGGATTCTGTAAAGGAAATACCCTTAGATACGAGGATAGCAGCCAATACGACATATGGAATGTATTTGCAAGCACCTCTGCCAATTCCTGAGGTGGAAGAACAATGGCCACAGGATTTGTGGAACATATCAAAAACAGAGAAGATGTAAGCACCACACTTCGGTCAACACCCATCACGGAGATCCACCTCAAGCATGAGCTCTACCCAAATGATATTTGATAATTGTATGGTGATGCAGGTACAGAGATATTGGAAGACAGCAAATCTCAGTCATTGAAGACTTTACCTTCATTTATTGGCACCAAGGAAATATGGGAAAAATGGTGGAAACCTGCTCTCCGAAAGACTAGAATGAAACTTCAATTGGCATATGGGTATCTGAAGAGACCAATTGGCATCCTTGAGCAGAGCGTAGTAACCTGTTGTGGAATCACATATGAACACATATTCACTACTATAAATTTTGATGAGAGCAGCAATTTTGATATCATATTGGGCAGATTGTTCACGTGTCAGCTCAAAATGGTACAAGATTGGGGTTACGACTATATCTATATAAGAAACAAGGATGTCACCACAAAAATCAATGTCATAGATCATAGTTATAGAGACATTGAACGAACCCAAGAGAGGAATTAAACTCCACAATTGACCAAGAAGGGGGAATACCAGCTTGGCTGCAGAACAAAGCTCACCATTGGATAGGTGAAGCTTTCGAGGGTCGTAGTTTAAAAAAGGAAGTTTGCATTCATGATAGGTCAACACAAGACGAGGCATATGTACCAAAACCTTTTCTAGAGGAGATGTTTGAACCTTTTGGATGACAGCAAATACTGCCCACTCGTGTTGTGTGCGTAAATGAGGGACCCTAACCAAAGTCTACGATGAGGAAGGATATGGTATCATTCCATTCCAGATGATGAATGTTAGTTTGAATCCAAAATTAAAATTGGAAGTCCTTGACAGGGAAGGGATTGCTGATTGCCGACGCATAGTGGATGAGATCTCAGTGAGAGACCTTGACCAAACAGATGAAGAAACTTTCCAGGACTCCACAAATAAGCTGTTAGAGGACAATGCAGACGATGAGCTTTCTAGTAGCTCAGATAAGAACATCAAATGGAAGGATCGACGGGTGATCTACTATGATTTTTCGAACCAAAATCCTTGAAGACAACGTAGATTTTGGGATAAACGCAGGAACAAATGAAACAAGACAAAGGAATACTCAGTACCTCTGTTAACAGACAAAACACAGTATTGAAGGTTAGTGGAAGCAATTGATTGCCTCAAGGACGGAATATCGAAGAGGTACATGAAACCTGACTTACCAAAATAAAAATGAAAAAGAAAAACACACAAAAACCACAAACGGAGAGCATTTCCAAAAATGCAACGAAGTTGACCAAAATTGAGCACAAAACAAGTACAATGAATTGAAATGAGCTTCAAAAGAAGTCTGGACAGTAGACTTGGAAACTGATGAGGAATCAAACGATGAAAACTTTGATGCACCTTCCCACGATAATAAGTATACCATTCAAGATAGAAACATCGTGGTACAAAAACCCAAATGAGATCCCAAAGAGCCAGAAATTTCATATGATGGGCCTGATGTTAGCGTGTCGCCGCGATGGACGTCTACAGCATAGATTTTTAGTACTAACATAATGTCAATACTGAGAGAAGTGACTCGGATGGGGCACATGAGATCGTCAATCTCAAGAAGTGAACCTTAACAATCAAACAAACTAGCTCAACAAGCAAACCAACACTCAATGATCAGGGAAATCTGCCTATGTCCTTTCTCACAGCTCTAGGTCATCACGCCATTTTGGCACTCGAACGGACTCGAAATGCAACGAAACTTCAGGAGGAGGTCTAGGACACCTAGGTGCACTATCCTAGCAAGTCTGGTTGCAATCCAACAAGGTACCAAAATCACAATCCATCATGAAAAATGTCCTTAAAATTGCAATAGAACTATCAAGAAGTGTCGTCCTGTTGTCTAAGAACACTCTGCTGTGGTCAAAATGGCTAAAAACAGTGATTTAAGCACTCAAATTTGAAGATTAGGCTCACTAACACGTAGTTGTGAACCTCGACAAAATTGACAATGCTTACACTTGAAAGAAAGAGAAAAGAGAGAGAAACACAATGCAAGTTTCAAAACTGAAAATTGATTACCCATTCATTAACTGCGATGATTACAAGTTGGAGCAGCTCGTAGCTTGAGCGTACGTTTTTAGAGCTCTCTTCTCTTCTAAAGGTAAGCCCCTTTCACATTAAGGTTATTAACCTTCATACCTAGGCCATTCTAAATGGAAAATGGCCGACTCACATGGACCTTTACAAATATCATTACAGCATTACAACTCAAGGGATTGATCCACTACTCTGGAATCAGGATTTACACAGAGTATTACTACACTAGCTCGGAAAACTAATAGAGTACAAATGTGGTGTCCAGCTACGTGTCTGACCAGTTGGGCGTCCGTTCAATTATTCCCCCCTTCCTAAATCGTGCCGTCCCTTGACATGACCTTGGGCAGTCTTGTCATAGGGTTATCTTCAGGTTTGTCTTCAAGGTTGGACTTCAGCTTGGGAAGTGCTTTGTCAGTGATGACGTTCCCCCCTTCCTAGAGTTATTCATAGATGTTGTGTTGTTTATTTGTGATTTGAGCTTGATTGTTGAGGCAAATTTTCTTCTTGTTGCACATTCTCCTCTTTGTTGCTAGTCTTGGCCGCCGTGAAGTGGGATTTTCATGTATTTGAGTTTGTAGAACCGATCCTCTTTGTGGCGTGGACTTTATGTTGTGTTTGCTTTCCATGTCTAGTGTAATATGAGTTGTCTGCAACAATAGGTCACCAATGTTGAAGCACTGTGTGAGCTACTTTTGATTATTTTTGTGATGACTCTCTTGCGGAATTTGGCATTGCTTGTTGTTGTAGGCCATTCTTTGACTTGCCGTTCTTTGATGGATCTTTGTTGTCGATCTTGGAGATAAAAGATTCTCTTGATAAGCATATGGAGACCTGCATTTTTTGCTCCAAATCATTGTCGATTGATTGGGGTAGACATTTTATTATTGTTGATGTATAAGGAATATATACAAGAAGTCGATGATGAGGGTATCTAGATTAAGGTCTTAAAACCTGGATGACCAAAGGGAAAAAACGCGGTGGGAAAAAAGTGCCTTTGGTATACTCTTATTGGAGTTGAGCATTTGGACTTGAAGTACCTGTCATGCAAGGTGAGTGCTTGGGAGAAACAAAGGAAGAGTGCCTAATGCAAGTTTTGATTATGGGACACTCTATATGCATACGAGAAATTTTCAAACAAAAGCATGTAGTGTAAGAGATGGAGATGATGGGTGTTTCAAGGAACAAATGTAGCACATGTGACATCAAAGGACGTCTCAATAGCTTCCACGTTTCTGAGAAGGGTTTTCGATGTAGAAGCTTCTCCACTCATACCTCACTGTGCTGAGTGCATGAGTGTCTTTTGGACTTCCTCCTTCACTTACCACTATACTACAATGACTTCGACTCTTATGATCACCTATACCAGCATGAGCGACACAACGTAATTATGCTCAACTCTTCTAGCTTGAGCAGTACCTAGAATAACTAAGATAGTTAGACCACAGAGAATATTACATAATGGTTTGGGACTAACGCCTCACTCATTTAGTGGCTTAGCTACCTGACTCTTATTTTATGCCATGTATTTTTAATGGTGACTTGGACTTACCTGTTCAAGGCCAAAAACCCAATTCCATAAGTTTTGGAAATTTAGGCCTCTGCCATTGTGTTGGTCTTTGGATGCCACCATTTTGTCGAGAAGGTTGGCAAATTTTGGCTCCTCTTGACTTGCTTGTCGTATGTTTATACTGCTTTGCAAAACAAGTCCTTCAACTCTTGTAGGGACTGATGTTGTCAGGACAATGGTAGGACCGGGCAGAAGGCCAAGGGCCAGGGACTGAATGGCTCAGTACGGTTAGGAGCCGAAGGCCAGATATGCATTAAGGGAATCTACTTGCAAGGGCCAAGGGCTATAAGTAGGGAGGTTGGAAGGAGAACCACATGCCAGTCTACCCCTTGTCCTTTCACTGGTATCAGAGCTCAGGGAGGAGGGGGGAAGCTATGAAGGAGGAAGAAGTTGTTGAGGGTTTGCATGATTTTGATTATCTCTCTTGCATGATTTCGATTAGCTCTCTCTCTCTCTCTCTCTCTCTCTCTCTCTCTCTCTCTCTCTCTCTCTCTCTCTCTCTCTCTCTCTCTCTCTCTCTCATCGAAGTTTTCATGGAAACCTTGTTTGGAGAAGAGCCGGCAAGCAGGCCACGGGAAGCGACTCTTGCACACAGACGAGGCCGGATTTTGACCTGCACAAAACTGCTCCATCTTGGGCTTAATGGATTTTCCAGGCAGTGAATAGCCTTTCTAGCGGGTCAAGAAACTCAGTGTAGCGCGAGTGATGATGGAATTTGCTCCTGTGCAGCAGACGCTGCCACCATAGCCAAAGTGGGAGTTTTTATTTTTATTTTCCATTATGTTTTTTTAATATTACTAGGGCCAAGGGACCACCCAAGGGGGCTGTCTCACCCAAGGGGGCCGCCTCAAGTAAGGCATGCCCGGATTGACCACCATGGGCAAAGAAGAGAATGCTATGTCTCGGCCGGATGTTTTCAATCAATCCGGATTTGCAGATAGCTTTTTCATGCTTCGCCAACCAAATTTCAGATGTGCTTTGTCGATGCATTACAATGCTCCTACTCCATTGTTATCCGCATAACTTGATCTACAATTAATTGTTGTATCTCTGCATAAAGCATTGTATGAGAATTGAAATCTTTCCATGCACCAGATGTGCGTGAAATTTAGGCACTCCAAGCACAAGCACGGCTTGTGACAGTTGTTTTAAGCATTACACTTTGGTTGGCATCGAACCAATGCTTAACTTGCCAACATGACTCAAGCATGACTTGAGTACCTGCAGTCCTGATCTGCTGCACGGATCAATAGCAGTTCACTTTTGTTGCCCATGCAATCTCAAGGAGATTGGCACAACCTGTGGCTCGACTTCATCAAGCGTGAACAGAGCTTGGCATGGCCTACTTCTTGTCACTGATTCCAGAAGCCGGCAAAGATGCTCGCCACATGGCACTAGCCAATTTCAATAGAAATTGCTTGACAAGGTCAATTCTCGTTTGCCACGCTCTTTGTATGTCGGTACCAGTATCTGTCTGGGCATCTTGCATCGAAGATTCCCGCAATTGGACTATGCTATGAGCATACATAATTGGCAATATGATTGCAGGTTATTTCATTACATACCAGACGGGTGTATATGATATATACAATAATTCTCTCTCGCGCAACAGATAGGGAAATTAGTTGCATTTGAGCAATTTTTTCCTTGACATCTAAAGACAATTGGTTACAGCAGGACAACCAGGTTAGCCAAATTTATGTTTTGTTTGTTTTTTCATGAAAACATATTTACATTGTTTATGATGCAAAGCAAGGTGCTTTGCCAGTTTCACATGAAGCAAGGCTTCTAAATCGTGTTAAGAGACTGTCCATTGACTAGGCATCAAGGGCATGGGCACCCAAGTTTGGGGAACTGGTACAATAAAAAATTTGTTCCCATTTTAGGCATAGTGACATCATATTTTGATGTATCAATACCACGGCAGAAAGTGCAAGGCACTTATGGTTTTGGCTCTCGCTCTTGAGACCGTCACAATAGCCAAGGGATTACAACCTTACATGCAAGGCATGCTAGCCAAGTGGACTGAACTCCACCACATCATGGATTACGCTTCCGCTATAACACCATACACTTTGTTAAGGACAAGAAAAGTTTTGGATTGTTTAACATACTTTTGGTTGCTGTCAACACACAACAACACTACGAACAACCTAAAAAACATGACTCTTGTAGGGTAGGTGGGTCAGGATATGATTAAAGGATAAGCTACAAAACAGGCAAAAGATGCCTAAGTGCACACATTCTAGGTACACACTCTAGAAATTTACGGAAAGTTCCTCAGCCAGCATGCTCTTCTTCTCTCTCTTTCTTTTTTCTCTCTAAGAATAATGAAAACTTGTGAGTTAGCCTGAGCCAAGGTGCTCTAACTCTCAGCTACAAATTGGGCAAGATGCCATCCAAATTAGTCTTCATCGGTTCCACGATTGAACACTAATTGCCATAACGGCTATGAGCCACACACGCTGGCTAAGATTCATTGTCAGATCTCGGGTAAGACCCAACTCTTGGCATTCCTTGGGTACTTGTTCTTAAGATCGAACAGATCCGCCCAGTGGAGTACACATCGAACACATCAATGTTAATGGACAAGCAAGAGTATTGTCATTACAAATGTTTAGGGTGTTATTTTTTCACTACATGCTTTTAGTGCGACGCTCAAGTTGAGTTTCTTAATCTTAAACTCACATTTGCTGATCTATACCACGGAATCTAGAGGTAGCAAACAATTGAGACATCACAACTGCTCATACAAGCTAGGCATCTCACTTGGGTGCATTTCTTGCTCTCTCTATAGCACTACGAGTGTCTATGGAATCATAGTTTTGGGGTACGACCCAACGGGTGTTTACTAAAGCACCCCATAGGCATTGAGGATCACAGTTGATCTATCCAAGTTGTACTGTCAAGGAAAGACATCCGCAATCTACCAAGGGATAGTGGAAAAATTCAACTTTTCAAGTTGATTCTCATCATTCTGTGCACGGTTAACTATGTTGTTTACCATTACCTGCTAGTTGAGCAGTTTCTACACAGGGTCTTACCAAGGGATTGACTTACGTAGATTCTACCCAACGGGTTTGGATTGCGAAGGCAACATCCAAGGTTTCCAGTGCAATGTTGTTTGGTTTTTTCACAGGTGGGAGACATGCTCGTGTACATTTGCATACGGTTAACTGAACTTTCAGTTCAATCACCAGGGCCATGAAACAGGCAGGTTGGAACAAGTATTTTGGGCCGTAGTGTCCAATGTACATTATGCTGTTATGCACCCACTTGTCGGATTTGATTTGGCACATGTTGTCACATGGGATACAACATGGTCTAGGGACTCAAGGAGTTCGGTTTAGCCAGTGTGGAGCAAGGCTAATGAGGGCCCCTCCCACTCCCGTCGTAGAGTGTTTGTAGTTACCTCCACACACAAGTACATCTTGTACTTGTAGGATGTTCTTTTCTCAGACATCCTTAGTTGAGACATATTCCACATGTGGCGAATATGAGTCTCTAAAATTGACACTGGCGCCCACTATTTCAAGTATGTGTCACAACAAGGCCCCTAGGTGTTGGTCAAATCTGTTTTCTAGACCATTTTTAGCACGATGTATCAGGAGCAATTTTAGTGGCCAGAAATTGTTGGATACTTAGAAAGACTTGTTAAGGTACAAGTGCTGCTAAACAACATTACAGATTGTTGTTTTACATATAGAAAGGCTATGAGTTTTTAATGAAAAAGTTTCATTGTTGTACCTAGAAGTGATCATTGTCTCACCTTCTATTATGGTTCAGACGTTTCAGCAAGGCTTGCAAATGATTGCAATTGAAAGTATTTAGTTTCTTTTCAGAACTATTTACATTCCTCTTTAATGTGTGCCACGTGCCTCACATTTGCCATAAGTATTGGCAAGCATGATCATGGATATACAGGTTTGGATCTATTTTTGCTAAATGCATGCGTACTAGGTGTTATGGGTCCTAGCAAAAGCTGATTTGGAACGGCATGGGTATTCATCCAGTTGTTGCTTATGAAGCATTTTTTACTCTATGTGCAGTATCTCTATGAGATTACTTTTGAGTCTACTAATCACCAACAGAGGTCATGACTCGGTTTGGGTGTTTGTGGATTTTTCAAGTTAACCACGATGGTACATTGTTCATTCTCAGTCATCTGGAAGACTGTCTGTAAACCATTGGGCAAACACTCCTCAGTACTGTCAATGATCCAAGGGGATAGGAAGATTACAAAGTGTAATCTTGGGCTACAGGATATGCAAAGTGCGTACATTAGCACAAAGCACTCCAATTAATAAGCATTTATTGCTCTTCTTGGAGTTTACTTACTATCAGTTAACGCATGTTTGCGACTAGGTTTAGTCTCTTCATGTATAAGTCAGTTTCTCAACCTTGAACACTCGTTAGGGTGGGGTTGTTTACTGATGATGAAATTTGGGAACAAGTCAAGGACTTAAACTTGGCTGATGAGTTATGCCAACAAGTTACTTTCATGGAAAGTGACAAGAGGTACTCTTTTTGGTACACCTTTGTTGTGATAAACTCGTTTACCATGCTCATGAGCATTCTAAATGGAGTCTACACACTATGTTTGGATAGGAACCAGTACCATCAGATGGTTGAAAATGGGCAACAATGTAGAAAATCAAGATGTTACTTTTGTTTCATTGAACCTCCTATTGAACCGGGTTCCGATCAAAGGATCCATGAGGGATGTCATGGTGGAAAACATTAGTGTTCTTATGAAGATACCGTCACTTGTGTTTTCACGGACGAAAACGCCTTCTCCAAGGGGGGAGTAATGTCAAGACAATGGTAGGATCCGGCAGAAGGCCAAGGGCCAGGGACTGAATGGCTTAGTACGACTAGGAGCCGAGGGCCAAGCATGCATTAACGTGACCTACTTGCAAGGGCCAAGGGCTATAAGTAGGAAGGTTGGGAGGAGAACCACATGCCAGTCTACCCCTTGTCCTTTCAGATGTAGCGTTTTGCTTTATCTCCTATTAGAAGCGATTGTTGAGAGGTGTGGGTTCTTTGTGATTGAGTTTCCACTAGCGATTTTGGAACCCATCTTGTTTTTGGTCCTTGTGTGACCGCCTTTGGAATTTTTTCTTCTGCTTTGGCTTGATGAACACTAGGCTTTGGTAGCCATAACTAATTGTTTTCGTTGTAGAAGCCCTAATTCTGTAGTTGATGACAAGGTATCCATTTGTAGATTGTAGTAGCCTTGTTTGCAATTGGCTTTTGTTGGATGTTGGTTGTCTTTGCTTGCTTTGGGGTAGAAGCTTGTGCTGCATGAGTTTTCTTGGTTATTCCAGATTGAGCTATAATTTTTGGTAACCATAATTGAGTGTTACCTACATAAAATCCTTGTGCTTCGAGTAGCTTGACTGGAATCATCCGTTGCTTCACTTGTTTGTGTTGTGTAGCTTGGGTAGCTTGTTTGAGGTCTGGCTTCGGCACCCATAGTTGTTGTGTTGCCCGCTTGGAAGGTCTTTTCATCTACCTTTTGTTGTTGTTCTTTCCCTTGCTTGAGTTTTTTGTATTCCGTTGATAGCTTGGCTTGATTTTTGTAGAACTTCTTTCTTGAGGTGAGTACATCTAGGTTGTTAGTTTCGTCTACCTTTTGTTGTTGTTCTTTCCCTTGCCTGAGTTTTTTGTATTCCGTTGATAGCTTGGCTTGATTTTTGTAGAACTTCTTTCTTGAGGTGAGTACATCTAGGCTGTTAGTCTAGGCTATTTGACCCAAACATTGGTGTTTCTTTGGAAGTAGCCCTAAGCAGTGATTGAGTCATTTGATGCTACCCACCGTTTCACTTTTTGTTGTTGAGGCTGAACTTGTGTTTCATGTATCCAAATTGGGCCTTTTACTTGGATGTGCTCTTTGGATACTAGCACTTGGTTGATTTTCTTTGGCTTCTTTTGGATGTTTTTTTGTGATGGAAACTTTGGTTTGTTGATAGACTTCTTGCTTTGGTCTCCATTGAATTGTTGATGGCTTGGCTCTTGATGTAGAGGCTTCGTTGGAAGTTTGATGTAGGCTCGTTGAAGGTAAAGTCATCTTGCAAGGTTGATATACTTCAAATTTACCTTAGCTTTAACTTTTTCTGCTATGCTTGGTTGCTCCTTTTTTGCATTGACTTGAGGTGCTTTTGGGTCTTTTGATGATGTTGTTGTTGAAGATTTTGGTTCTTGAAAGAAGATGTTTCTCCAGCTTTCTCTGAGGATCATACTCTCTTTGATATGATGGGATTCAATTATGTGGAAAGTATCCTTGTACTCCCCAGTACTCAACTTGAGTACGGCTTCTGCCACTCCGAAGCTAGGAATTTCCGTTTTAGAACTTGTGTACACTATGTCCTCTAGCTTGTTGACTGGTGGCTTTCCCATCATGATCTACGTTCCATAAGTCATTAGATTTTTTGTTGCTTTTGGATCTATCATAGCTAAACATGTGATTTTGAGTCCTGTTTCTCCGCGTATGCTGAATTTGATCTCGTAGGAGACATTTGATTTTTTCTTTATCCATGTTCTTCTTTTGATCTTGTGTTTGTTGAACATTTGATGTTGAACTTGGAAATTTTTTTCCTTTTGCTTTCATTTGCTCTTTTTTGGGAGTCGACTTCTTTGAAACAACTTTTTTCGATTCTTCAGGTATGTCAATGATGACTTGTGGTTGCTCTACTTCCTTTGTTTGCACCTTGGAACCATGCTCCAAGACGTAGCTATCTGTCTCACATTTTTTGCTTTCACACTCACAAAATTCATTAGCTTCCTTCAACACCTTTATTGTAAATAAGGGAGTTATATCATACCCATCTTCATCGCAAAATTTAGTCAGGGTCACTTCATTCACACACACATCAAGAGTGGCCAGTATTTGATCCCATCCAAAGGGTTCAAATAACTCCTCTGGAAATGGTTCTGGAATATAGTGTGTGTCCTCCACAGGTCAATCGAGAAACAATCCTTCTTCCTCAGACTTACACTCTTAGGAGCTCCGTACATCCAAATATGCGCTTTGCTTTCAAAATTAGTTGTGGAGTTTAATTCTTCCCCCGGGGTTCGATCTACATCTCTATAACTATGATCTTTGACACTGATTTTTGTAGTGACCTCTTTGTGTCTCAGGTAGATATAGTCATAGCCCTAGTCTTGTACCATTTTGAGCTGATGCATGAATGGTCTTCCCAATATGATGTCAAAGTTGCTGCTCTTGTCAAAATTCATTATGGCCAAGGTGTGCTCATACTCTATGCCACACGAAGATACAATGATTTGTTCTAATATTCCTATTGGTTTCTCCATGTATCCATCTGCTAATTGCAGTTTCATTTGAGTTCTTGTAAGAGCAGGCTTTTCCCACTTTCTCCATATTTCTTTGGTTGCAATGGCAATTTCTGCCCCACTATGTAATATAGCAACCATATTTACTCCTTTGTACTCAAGTGGTAAGGTGGTGTTTCCTTCTTCTCCTTCACAATAGTCACCCACCTTATTTAATGGTACTAGCTTTTTTTTTGTGGATTCTTAGGCAAGGTTTCATCCATGTTTTTGTCCACAAGCTGGTCATGTGAAGGAATTTTCAACCCCATGTTTTCTAGGTTTTTGGCCATTTGGCCCCATAGATGCGGTCTAAGTTTTAGTAACTCTAAGAGATAAAGTGTGCATTGTATAGGAGAAGACATCAATTCGTGCAAGCTCTTGGTATCCATCATTTTTTGTGTGTCTTTCCACTGAGAAGGTACCATTTTAACCTCCGATTTTGTTTCGAGTTCTCCTATGAAAGATGGCAAAGTCTTTAGAGAGCCTGGTTTACTCTCTTTAGATGCGACAGACCCGACATCCCATATAAAGATCGTATATCTCCTAGGAAAAATTTTGATCCATGTTTATCTCAAGGATAGGTGCTGACTGTAAAGTAGCACTACCATCTTTTGTGTTTCTAATCGATTCCCATAAGGATTGTGGCCACGGTTCATCTACCTCTGGAATAGGCATCATTGATTGTGAGCCCACCCCATCTGTGGTATTGGCTACTTCCCTTGTATCTAAAGGTGCCTCAACTCCTGGCTCTTCCTCTTTGTTTACAAAACCATGACTTCCAATTCCTAGATTTTTTCGTGGATTAGCACCTCTGTTTTTGGAGCATCTAGAACATGTGGTTCTATAAGAGCTTGGACTTTCTGGATGAGCTCCTTGCACATTTTCAACCTCTCTTTTTCATACCCCAGGTGAGGGTACGTTAGCCATCTATCCTCCTAGGTTTGGTTGGTTTTTAACCTATCATCATAAGCTTTCAAGATCGCATCCAAAGGTTCAAAGACTTTGTCGATCGAGATTGAACCTCCCGAGTTAGTCTTTGACTCTTTAGGTCCCTTTGCATTTTTCTTGCTTTCTTGCTCGTGTTTAAGCTGTCCTTTGATTTGGTGCAGTTCAGTTTCCAAAGCAGCTTTCTCTTGCAACCTCTTTGCTTTCATTTTATCCCGTTTGGCTTTCCATGATTCTGTTCCTGTTCGCACCGATATGTTCTTGATTTCTGTTTGAACCGGCAATGTGGTTTTCTCAGCTGGTTTGTTTCTGGAAGCTTCTTAAGCTTGAGCTTGAGTCATCATGTTTAAAGGAATGGCGGGTTCTACCTTGGATTCGCTTGAAGAGGCATTACGCCTACAACGTTCATTGTAGGCGTAATTTGGATTTTTAGCACAATGTTGGCGTAGATGGTCTATCCCACAACGTTCACAAAATACAAATAATTCGATTTGTGGACCCTTATTTGGACAACTTCGTGCCCAATGATCACCTCCACACTCATAGCATGGACCTTCTTGTTTCATAGTAGCTGGTGATCCAGCCAATGGTTGTTCTTGCCTAGTAAGAACATTCTTTGACCCATACTCATGATTGACTATGAACATGAGCGTATTTGCATCTATGGAGTATTGTTTTCGTGTAGGTTGTGGCACGTGTGTTGGCTGAATGCAGTTGACTACTACTCTATCATCATTCAAAAGATGCGGTTGTTGCCCTAGCATTTGTTGCGGATTCGATTGAGTGCTACACCATGGAGTGGGGTGATCCCCTCCACAAGTATTGCATCTCCTCAATTTGGTTGTCGTACATTCAGGTTTTGTTTGTAGCTTTGGTTTATTCTTTTGATTACCCCCTCAACCACTTGTTCAATGATTGGTTCCCAAGGAGTTTGAACATCCTTCTTTGTTGTTGATTCGCTCTTAGGAGATGAGGCACTACTAGTCGTGTTGTCTGTATCTTCAGTCCCCTCTCCGCAGGCCTTACAATTGTCAACTAGATAAAGAGCTTCTCTAGCGACTTGGTCAAACGTCGTACATCCTTTCAAATGTAGGTTCTTTTTGAGAGTTTCATTACTCAAGCCCTCTATGAAGAGAACTGATAATCTCTCAGCTTGCGGTAGCTCTCTCACAGGACATCTCTCGATGTATTGTTTGAAGCAAAGCAAAGCTTTCTTCACTTTTTCATTCATTGTTTGTTTGAAAGTGTAGATGTGTGACACTGTGTTATGTTTGATTCCCTTTTTGAGAACTCCTTCGTGAATTCTTGCAAGAGTTGTGCTATGTTTGGAAAATCATCTCTGTTTAATGGCTGGAACCAAAACAAGGCTGTTCCTTCTAATGTCAATCCAAATCCCTCATACTGAGGATGGAAATCAAAAATCTATTTAGCTCTCAATACTTGTTTGAAGAGTGAGACATGAGCACATGGATCCTTTGACCCATCGTATTTTGTGTTGACACATTGGGCCACTTGATATGGTCTTAATCGTTGTGGTCCAATCACTACTCTAACCAATCCGTGATCTCTTGGAAAGATGTCTGTTGCTCTCTTCTTTCGTCTTGGAGAAAATCCTGGTGGAATCCTCTCGAATGTGTGCTCTAAAATTGTTATTGGCTGAAAGTAAGTAGAGATTGGAGTACCCTTTTACATGTATCCTTCTAAGTCATTTTGATTGACAAGTTTGTATTCTCTTCCATACTTATCTACCATCAAAACTTGCTCTCCATGAGAATCTGTATATGTGAACGTATAGAGATTCTTATGGTGGTCAACTCTCTAGCATAGGGCTCTACACACCTGTAGAAGATATATGGATCTCCATTTATGAACCTATAAGTGTAATCTATAAGCACTCTCATGGATTCATTGGATTTGATGAATCTCACATTTGGTTTGGTTTGTTGATAAGAGGATGCCTGTTCTCTAGGTAATCTCCCAATCCCGCTGTTGTCGGCCTTGTAGTGTTTTTCATGTCTCTGAGTAGAGTAGAGAACCCTGGTGGCGAGTGATTTTTCATGTTTGAGACTCACTCAAAACTCTCAAGATAGTCCTCCTAACAAGCCCAACTTGGCTTAGTGCAACTTATCCCTTTTTGCCCCCGGTAAGGTCTCTCAGAAGTTTGTGACTTTTTGGTCTTTGGAAACTGGTCTTGGGATACCCTAAAATTTTGGATTTAGGAAACCTGGGAAAATTCAGCTCTAAAACCAAAATTTTCCTAGCTATACATGATTCAATTTGGAGTTGTCTATCAAAAGTTAGAGCAATTTTAGTGAACTGCACTTGAAACAACACTCATAACAGTTACAGGACCAGAACACAGGAAGTTTGGCTTGTATCTTGGTCTCTAGAAGGTATTTTTGGCTAAAACTTGACATTTGAGATGTCCTCAAGTATGTCTACAAGATCACCAAGTCAGATACCCTCACTATGCTAAGGTACATGGATCGCGATCCATGTTCCTCTGTCAAATTTTTTTCTCTGATTGTATGTAAACAAGGTCATATGCAGGCTATATACTAATTTTCATCAAACTTTGAGGTTGAGGTACATGGATCGCGATCCATGTTCAACCACATCTGGACTTGATCTCTTAGCAGCTTGTTGCACTGTATGTCCACAAGCTAAATCTCAAATCTTTTTGGATTTGGACTTGTTTTGACAAGTCAAATGCCCAATACAAGGTTTGTACTGCGGTTTTCAGCGTGTCATATGTTTTGCTCCCTTTTAACACAAATTAGGCTCAAATTTTTCCAAAATTGGACTTGGGGATATGTTTCCTTGTGTATGCACTACTGATCTGAAAAGTTTTAGGTCAAGCTATCACTATGGGTACATGGATCGCGATCCATGTTTGGAGCCCAGATTGACTTTTTTGGGTACCACCAAAATTAGCATGATTAGTAGGTCCTATGGTATCAAAATTTTTGAAAATGGACTTCTGGCTTGAAAGTTAGGACAGTTCTGGCACTTTGTCAGAGTACTTGGCAGTTCTGGGATTTTGCTTTGGTTTTTGATATTCAAATTCGGTTTTGAAAAGACCACTAGACTCCTCGTGATGTCCTCTAGCTATGGTGCAAATATGGTATCAGTCTGTGACAAAGGAACAGGGATCGCGATCCATGTACCTATGTGTCAGATTGCACTGAAACTTGGCACACAACTTCCCCTTGGTCCACTGATCCCTGCTATGTGGTTTTTGTGTGATTTGGACTTGTTTAGGTCATGTAAAAGTCAATCCCTAAGTCTGTTTGAGGGTTTTCACCTTGCACTATTTTTGGCTCTTTTCACCCACTTTTTGAACTTTGGGAACTTTTGTTCACAATGGGCTCTGCTACAAGCTAGAAAAGTTTTTGTCCAAAAATTTCTCAGGGGTACATAGATCGCGCTCCATGTTCCACCACTTTTGGATCTGAATCTTTGTTGTGATGATAGCTTGTGGTGTTTGTAGCTTGCTCCACAAATCTTTTTGAATTTGAATCAATTTTGCCTAACCAAAATTGACTTCTAGAGTCTGCTGTGGCAATTTTGACAATGAACTATTTTTGGCTCTTTTGACCACTTTTTGCAACTTTTTTGCACTGGGTTCTTTTGGGAAAAGTGTTTATCTATGTCTCAGCTATCTACTGCTCAAATCTTAGCCAAAAAAAATAAAAAAATTACATGAGGTACATGGATCGTGATCCATGTTTGGAAGCCAAACTGACATTGCTTGGTATCATCGGGATCAACATGTTTACTAGATGCTATGGTATCAAAAGTTTTGGATTTGGCTAGTTTTTGTTATTCAAAAGCCGTCTGTCTTGCGGTTTTTGACTAGTTTCTGTATTTGGCTATTTTGACCAACTTTTTTCAAATTTTTGACATGCTCCCTTTTGGCAAAGCTCTTCCACTATTTATCAAGAATGTACTTGTCAAATATTAGCCCAAATGCCAAAAGGTACATGGATTGCGATCCATGTTTGGCATCATTTTTTCATGAATTTTGTTCTGTAGGTTCTCTATCCCTTGTAGAAGCTAAATGTCACCCCTTTTTGAATTTGGATCCCAAAATCTCAAGATTTGCTCAATTTTGTGTCTGCAATGCCTGTTTTGTTGTTTTTGCCCTAACAGTCAATTCTGATGTGATTCTTGAGTTTTTCTTTCAAGAAAAATTGATGAGGGCAATATCCCATTGATGCTCAATGTAACAGGTCACTTTTCTACAAAATTGGTATCTGGGGTACATGGATTGCGATCCATGTTCCTCCAGAGAATCTGGCCAAACTTCTCGGATTGCTTCTAGAGAGTCTACTGATGCCCTTGATCCACAAATTTCTGAATATGGATCACTTTTGAGGTCTCTACCATCAAATTTTTAGAATTTCAGAGTTATGGTCATTTCGGCCAAAATATGGTTTTCACCCTTTTCTTCTTCTACTTACCCTACTCCTAAGTACTCAAATGAAACATGAAACAAAAACAAACAGAACGCTTCAAAATAAAGTCAAAACGAAAAATGGTACAACACTCTAAAAGCATAGAGAAAATCAGAGAATGAAATGCTTTTAGCTATCTCACTCACAACCCTCTTTACTTCTCAAGAATAGATCTAGCAATTCCTCGACTTCTAGACTCTACTAAGCACTAAACCCGTGTCTAGCTGCTTCACTGCTAAAGTGTAAATGGAATGGAAGGACAAATTCTTCAAAAATGAACGCTCTAAATACGCACTAGGTCTCTCACCATCTAAGGATCATATCCCCGGCAGCGGCGCCAATGTTAGGGTGTCGCCATGACGGACATCTGCAGCATAGCTTTTTGGTACTAACATAATGTCAATACTCAGGGAAGTGACTCGGATGAGGCACGAAGACTCTTTGAGATCGTCAATCTCAAGAAGTGAACCTTAACAAGAAAACACACTAGCTCAACAAGAAAACCAACACCCAATGATCAAGGAAATCTGCTTATGTCCTTTCTCACAGCTCTAGGTCATCACATCTTTTCGGCACTCGACTCGAAATGCAATGAAACTTTAGGAGAAGGTCTAGGACACCTAGGGGCACTATCCTAGCAAATCTGGTCGCAATCCAACACGGTACCAAAATCACGATCCATCATGAAAAAGGTCCTGAAAATTGCAACAAAATTATCTAGAAGTGTCGCCCTATGGTCTAAGAACACTCTCTTATGGTCAAAATGACTAAAACCAGTGATTTAAGCACTCAAATTTAAAGATTAGGCTCACACGCGTAGTCGTGAACCCTAACAAGACTGACAATGCTTACACTTGAAAGAAAGAGCAAAGAGAGAGGAACGCAATGCAAGTTTCAAAGCTGAAAACTGATTCCCATTCATTAACTCCGATGATTACAAGTTGGAACAGCTTGTAGCTTGAGCGTACGTTTTTAGAGCTCTCTTCTCTTCTAAAGATAAGCCCCTTTCACATTAAGGTTATTAACCTTTATACCTAGGGCATTCTAAATGGCTAGCAGCCAACTCACATGGATCTTTACAAATATCATTACAGTATTACAACTCAGGGGATTGATCCACTACTCTGGAATCAGGATTTATACAGAGTATTACTACACTAGCTCGGAAAACTAATAGAGTACAGATATGGTGTTCGGCTACGTGTTCGACTAGTTGGGCGCCCGTCCTCAAACACCTAAAAAAGCCAAATGAACAAACTTAGCAGAACTAGGCGAGGAACCTAAATCGGCATACATTGCCACGAACCTCACCGAAGAAGAAGAGCAACTTCTGATAGATACGCTCAGACTGTATAAAGATGTTTTTGCTTGGTCATACAAAGACCTAAAGGGGATAGATCCAGAGATATGTCAAGACACGATACCCCTTAAAAGTGATGCCAGACCACGCAGACAACGTCCTTACACATACAATGAGACTTTTGCCAAGAAAATTAAGGAAGAGATAGAAAAACTGAAGGATGCGGAGTTTATTTACAAGATTGAACACACCGATTGGGTGTCCCCTATGGTGGTAGTACCCAAAAAGAATGGAAAATTGCATGTCTGTGTAAACCTGAAATAAGTAAATGTTTCCACCATCAGGGACAACTATCCAATGGTAATAACGGATCATCTTATTGAGAGGGTAGCGGGAAAAGAGGCCTATAGTTTTCTGGATGGGTTCTCAGGCTACAACCAGTTGACCATCAAAGCATCAGATCAACATAAGACAACTTTTGCAATAGAGTGGGGTATATTTGCATATAGGGTAATGCCTTTTGACCTGACCAATGCACTTGCTACTTTTCAAAGACTAATGAGTCATGCATTCAAAGAATATCTCAAACACTTTCTAGATATATACATGGATGATCTTTGTGTTCATTCTCACCTGAGAAGTGATCACATAATGCATCTAGGGAAAGTCTTCAAAATATACACAACTTATCGTATTTGCTTAAACCCTGAAAAATGCGTCTTCATGGTAAGACAAGGTAAAATTTTGGGCCACATTGTGTCCAAAAATGCAATTTCCACTGATCAAGAAAAGATACAAATAATTGCCGCACTATCGAGACCAACGAAAATGAAAGAAGTGCAGGCATTATGGGACATTGTGGGTACTACAAGCGCTTCATATACATGTATGCGGTAATAGCTTAGCCGTTGTATGCCCTCATTGCTAAGTTTGAATGGACAAAAGAATGCGAGCAGACTTTTCACAAATTGAAGCAGGAACTATTTTTTACTCCAATTCTACAAGCCCCTAGCTGGAGCAAGATCTTTCACGTTCATGTTGACGCACCGGCCTATGCCATAGGATGCATATAAGTACAGCTAGGAGAGAGGAAAATGGATTTTTTCATTTGCTACTCTAGTCGGCAGCTGAACAACGCGGATAAAAATTACGCCACTACTGAAAGAGAAGGTCTATGAATGACATATGCTGTCAAAAAATTTAGACACTACCTTCTTGTAAACAAATTCATTTTCTTTGTAGATCACCAAGCACTATTTCGTATGGTCAACAAACCTTGCAACACTGGAAGGATTGTTCGTTGGTTTATACTCTTGCTTGAGTTTGATTTCATGGTAGTCGTAAAAAAGGGGACTACACACACACACACACACACACACACACACACACACACACACACACACACACACACACACACACACACACACACACACACACACACACACACACACACACACACACACACACACACACACACACACACGAGCTGATCATCTGTCCAGATTGTTTCATGGGGAAGCGCCTGAAGGTATTGACGAAGATCTTCCAAATTTGTACCTGTTTAACATTGAAATGGTCCCAAGGTGGAGTGAAGAGGTCATGCCTCTACTCATGATCAGATCATTACAGGTGGAAAGACAACCATCAATAATCCATCGAACAAGAAATCTCCAGTTGTTAGCAGGAACGATTGTACGAGCAAGATAAGGATGGGATTTTGAGACTATGTATACAGCCTAAAGAATACGAAAACTACCTCAAACAAGCTTACATACAGCATACGGGGTTTCACAATGGGGAAACACAATCCTACCAAAGGCTAAAGAGCCTCGGAGTCTACTAGCAAAACATGGAACACAGCATCCATACTTATGTAAAATCATGTGATATCTGCACAAAACAACCTCTAGTAGAACATGCCACCCTATTTCGAGTGGTACAAGTACCCAAATGGAGTACTCACATAACTGAGTACTTAAGAAACAAGACCTTCCTTGAGGGATGGGGCAAGGCAAGAATGAGAACCACAGAAGAAGAGGCAAAACACTATTTGCTAATCACAAACCAACTGTATAAACGAGGAAAGGAAGAACAACTCCAATTGTGTGCTATGAAAAGAGAAAATTACGTTATTCTAGAACAAGCTCACTCAGGCCAGTCAGGGGGACACTTCTCTGCTGATAAAATGGAAAATCTAGTACTACACTTAGGCATATGGTGGCCAACCTTGTTTAGCAATGCAGAGACCTATGTCAAACGATGTGATGAATGTCAACAAACAAAACCACCCCTCGGAGAGATAAAATTCCATCAAGGCCAATGATGGGAGTACGGGCTTTTGCCAAATGAGGCATCGACTTTATTGGTCCCATCATACCTCTTGGATATAGGTCACATGCACAATACATCATAGTCACAACCGATTATATGATCAAATGGACGGAAGCGAAGGCAACACAGAAAAATGATGCACGGACTACGGCTCAGTTCCTTTTCAAACATACCTTTACAAGATATGGTCTACCCATTGAAATAGTGAGCGATAGGGGAACACACTTTCTAAACAACGTATTGAAATCCTCCTTGACAAATTCATGGCGGTCCATCGCAAATCAGCACCCTACGGACAAGCCGAAAGCACCAAAAAAATCTTGTGCACTGTGCTCACCAAAATAGTCAATGACTCAAGAAATGATTGGGATCAAAAGCTACACACTGCATTATGGGCTTACAGACAGTAGCTTTTAAAACCTCCATCGAGATGACTCCTTTTAACCTCGTGTTCGGGGTTAATACAATTGTGCGAATGGAATTCTTAATCAAAACACTACGAGTGGCAACACAATTAGGATGGACGGGCCATGAGCTATCGGAGAGACTAGACACCCTGGAGCAATTAGATGAGACCGAAATGAGAGCGATAGTTGGGATATATGCTCAAAAAAAAACAAATAAAGGCTTTCCATGATCAACATGTGATTAGCAATGGGTTCCAAAAAGGGGATTACGTCTTAGTGTATAAACACTCCAAAAAACTCAAAAAGCAAGGGATGGGCCTTTTGTAATACATGATATATCACAAAGTGGTGCCATCAAGCTTTCAACATTGCTAGGAGAGGAGATGCCTAATTGGATAAGTGGTTGTAGATTAAAGAAATATCTTCTTCCGCTGACACCAGAAGAACTCCAAACCATACGTGTGGTAGCTTAGAGTAGAAGTCGAGCCCACGACATTCAGAAACAGACACAACAAGAAGCCAAAATCAAAATACTAAAGCGAAAGGAACATGAAGACCTTCAGAGAACGACCCAACAAAGCAATTGTCTCAACTCCCCTCCCATAGCATCCATTAAATGGAGGCTACATGGCTAGGTGACATGGATTTACGCATTATGCCGCAACTTGCCGATGGCACCATCGAGCGTGCATTAGTTGACACCGGAGCAAGAGAAAATGTTGTTAATTACTCCACTTTTTGGAAATTAACAAAGGAACCTCTAGCGCCAAATATAATGGGGTTCAAAGTGGCAAACAAAGGCACAATGGACAGTCTAGGACATGCAAATTTACCAATAACTGTTGATGGAACAATTTATCCTCATCAATTTCATGTGGTCAAGGATAAGGATCTTAACAAAGCAGTTATTTTGGGAGTGACATGGATGTGCACTTATCAAGCCATACCAAACTGGTAGGCTAATACCTTGCAGCTCAGACAAGAGGACCAATCTTCCGCCACACCCTTTGTCCAATCAGACCATGCATGGGAACCTATCCAATCACCACTTGCTCTAATTCAGTGATGTTTGCCAATGAACGTCAGGAACATCTGGGTTGAATAGTCCATCATGCAGACCAATCCGAAGGAATTATGGATAATAAAACGACAAGGCAATGCAAGCCCACCCACGATGGCCAATGTCAAACAAAGAGCACATCTTCTACAATTACTTCTGTTTGGACCGTGCAACTTCACCATAACCACACCATTGAAATCCACTAATCTTATTGTTCAGAACCCATCTCTTGCACAACATTTTTTTTCCACATGCATATCCTCGATTCGCATCGTAGAGCCACAATATACGGCTATGCATAGACACATACTTCGTTCCCATGCACTCTGACACATGTTCGTCTGAGACGACTCACTCTAGGAAGACGAGAAAATGCAGCAGGATCATCATTTTGTATATTATATCATCATTTATATTTTCTTTTCTTTTCTTTTCCTTTAACAACTTTTCAGAGCCTTATCGGCATAATTATGAGCCATATTGACACCATCTAAATACCGGGTTAAGAATATCTATGTATGAGAGATTACACAAATTTTGACAAAATTTTGGTTGACTAATAATAATTATAACTAATTTTTCCTTATTTAAATGCTAAAAATAGCAAATAATCATCAAAATTATTAAGTTGAGCCAAGAAAGTCGGAATTGACTTTTGAAACAAACGCCCAAACTTCAAAGAAAGGGCTTCAGACATGGCAAATATGGAAAGGTTTGGCACACGAGAAATTTTGAGCCAACTTCTAAAGGATCAAAACTACAGATTGAAGGCCATTTGTCGACTGAATATCAAAATAAAGAACGGTTTGAATTGCAGGTGATATGAATAACAAGATATGGTCAATGGAGGTAAGTATGAATGGGGCATTCCGTGTAGATTGGGAACATATAGCCAAATGGGGCAACATAATCTCATTTGTAGAGAGAGAGAGAGAGAGAGAGAGAGAGAGAGAGAGAGAGAGAGAGAGAGAGAGAGAGAGAGAGAGAGAGAGAGAGAGAGAGAGAGAGAGAGCCACAGAAGCATAGGGTTTTGCGCTTTGTTTTTGCCCGCTACGACCACCTTGACAGCTCTTACTACATCGGATTTGATAGGTACGATCATTAACATTTATGTATGCCCCATACTGCATCAACATTGCCAAAAAAACAGATCAGAATAGATCAAAGTCAACAAAATTGCAAACTGTCATGGCCAAGCGGGGACTTCAAAACTCACCCAAAACCAAAAACTTTTCATCAGCAGACCCCTGGCAACTGGCAAAATCAGGCAGAGCAAAAACAGTTGCAAAAGGTGGTGGAACATGGATCGTGATCCATGTTCCTCAAACCCTAAATTCAGAAAAAATTGTACAGAAGCATCCACATAGGCCTAGGAACAACCTCCCCTGGCTGGACTTACAAAATGCTTCCCAACATGGATCGCAATCCATGTACCTTTTTACCAAATTCAGGGTAGGAGTGGTTCATTGCCTGGGGGATGCAAAAATATGAATGGTGCTGCAAAAATAATAACAAAAAATACTCTTACAATCATCAAACCTTCATGGTTTGATGCCTTCAGTCTGCAATGATTTTTTGGCCCTAATCAAAGGCCAAATGGTATGTTCGCAGCAAAAACTCATGGAGTAGGGCTAGAAGAGGAGTGTGGAGCTTCCCAACTGGCTAAAGCAGCAATTGAAAACTTCTTAAGAACTTTATTCCAAAGCCAATAGAGACAGAAAGGAGTCTGAAAGGAGATGAAAGACCATCATCAAGCAAATTTCACTTTAAAGTGTATTTAGGATCAAAACTAAGCAAAAGGTTACCTGCAAAGTTGTGCAACTTGCCTGGATCAATATTTTCCCTCAGATGGATTCAGATTCTGGTGGAATTTGGTATGGAGCTAGGCAAAGTTGTGATTTATAGGCACAAATCATCCAGAATCAAGGCAATAATAGATATCAGTCAAAGGATGTGCCCAAAACTGGTTTCAAAAAACCAATATGGTCAATACGGAAAAAACATGGCCATAAACTGGAAAATTGAAAAAACTAGGGAAAGCATGTCCAAATTTGAAAATACTTCACCAGTGTGCTAGGAATACCTATAGGAACATGTGTGCAAGAGGCTGTATCAAAATCCTTCCCAACATGGATTGCGATCCATGTAGCTTTTGCCCAACCAAAGGAAAATCCATACCATCTGGCTCAGTATGCTAAAAAAAGCCAAGCCATGAAGTTTCAAGCCATTTGGATTCCACATCAAAATGCAAAATTTCTCTTAGTCTGAAGAAGATTTCCAATTAGCCTGAGTAGCAAATCAATGATCCAAATCCCAAAATTCTTGGACCAAGGCACCATCTTGATGAACCCTACTAGATGGTATCATCTGACCTTCAATATGTTGCCCAACATGGATCACGATCCATGTTCCTCAAACCCTAAATTTAAAAAAAATTGCACAATAGTATCCACACATGCCTAGGAACAACCTCCCCGAGTTGAAATTGCGAAAGGCTTCCCAACATGGATCGCGATCCATGTACTTTTTTGTGAGAATTGATCTGTTACCGTATGCCCTTGTGCCTATAGTAATCCCAGATGCACTGGTGAAAATGGTCAAATTTGGGGTAGTTTTGACAAAGTTATGCTCATTTTTCATTTTATGGTCAAAGTTTGCGTTTTCTTCAGCTCTTCAACGGTTTGATCAATTGCTAAACCCTGTTTCAAATCTAAAAATGACCACATAATGCCTCGAAGAAAAGCACAAATGAAAAGCAACACCATATGAGATAACAAATATATCCTCAAATGAGAAGGCCCATATCACAGAATAGGTGCTAAAGCAATAATGGCTATCCTATTAATCGGAAGATTTCAAGCCGTGGACGGAGAGATAGTGAAGACCACCATCTTCCCAAGGGAAATGTGGACACTACACCAAAAGCCAGAAGTGCAAGCAGGGTGAAGGTGCCTTCAATCGGAGACACAACTTTCTAAGATTACCGCCATGGGGAGTGGACTTTAGAAAGAGCTCATGAACACATAAGCTCAATTCAGTACAATGGGGAAGCCACCCTGACTGAAAAAGATGGAGGAAAGTCAAGGTTACGATCACATCAGAAGCAATCAATGAAGCCCTCCATCTGCAACAAGGGATGCACAATCTATTGCAAAAAACAAAAGCAATAGACAACGACAAAGCCTTCCTAAAGCAAAGAGGACACAAGCTAACATATCTAGACTTGATCTACTCAAAAATTGAATTGCCGTTGCGCCTCATATCGCAACACTTCAAAGTACAGAAGCCACCAAGATACATGGAACCGCTATTGCACATGGCAATAATTATGGCAATGGGCTTAGCAGAAAGAAGAGTGGTCAGCTGTGACTTTGGAAATTACCTCCTCAAAAACATCGTTGAAGCAAATTTTAAGGGGAGCCAAAAGAGAAAAACCTACATGAACACTGGACCAGTGCTGACGCGAATAGCCTACCAGGCATTGGGGATGACTTACGATTTACCACCTGTAGAAGTGCATATAGATTTGATCCACAAATCTAAAAGAGCAGTAAAACCGGTGGCCAGACCATCCACAAGTCCGAAACCAGAAGTTAAACAAACAAAGCAAAAAGTTACAAGAACGGACACTGATAGTGAAAAGACAGAGTCGGATGCTCCGAGTAGTGAAGGATCTAGGTCTTAGCAAAGAGATACCCCTTCGGAATACCAGTCTTCAGAAGAGGAGCATGGGAGTGAGTTTTCCCTCAAACATACAAAATTGAAGAAGAGAACAACCCGTGTTGCGGAGGCCATCCCAATTGGAGAGAAATGGAGGAAGCGCAGGTGCTGAGAGAAAGAATCCGTCAGCAGAAGCACGAAGAGAAACAAAGTAAAGGAACAAAAGCACACGATGAAAAGGAAGAAGAAGAAGAAGAAGAAGACGTACCATTACTACGCAGGCAGATAGCAGCTCTAGAACGGATCAAACAACAAAAAAGACAAGAAGTGGAGGAGAATTTGAATATTGCCAATACCATTCGACAACGGAATCAGAGTGAGCTCAAATGAAAGATGGAGCAAAGAGAAAGACAAGAAGCAAAGCGGCCATGCATCAATGATCTCGAATCATCTGACAAATCCACTAAGACCAAGGAAAAAGATGATAACCAACAAGAGGAGGGACAACAGGACACACTCAACCAACAGGGTCACGAGTTTGAATCTCCAAAGGACAAAGAGGTATCTTTAGAGGTTGGGACAACAAAAAGAGAAGAAGCTGTAGACCTCCCAGAACAAGGAGCAGAGAAGGTGTTGTCGAAAGAAAAGACAGATCAAGAAACAAAGATAGCACAGTCGAAGCCTACTACAGTTTCAACTACTATTGAAGTACTGAGCATGAAGGGAAAAACGATTGAAGAGGTTGGGACATCAGAAAAGGGCAAAAAAAGCTAGCAAAAAGCACAATCGCCTCGTGCTCAAGCTATAGTAGATGAAGGAGCCAAAATGATCAAGTCATTCAAAATTGATGCTTATTTAGAGCAGATCAAGCTCCAGTTCCAATGCCAAAGAGCTCTCTACAACTTGCCCGAGCTAGAGCTGGAAGATACCAAAAAGGAAGCATCAAAAGCAGCAACACTTTGCAACTAAAAGACAAAATAGAGGATTTAGAGAAAGTTCAGATACAACTCCATTCAGAATTGTAGAGAGAACATGAAAATGCGGCCTACTACTACAAAGAAATCTAGCAATTCAATGAGGCCAACTCTACTCTGCAAGTTGAGCGGCAACGACTAGAGGAGGAGCTAACTAGTGAAAGAGAGTAGTGCAAAAAGCTGCAAGAGTCTTACGCGGTGGTCAGCAAGACTCTATCCTAGCTGTTAGCCTTGCAAGAGACGCCAAGCTCCTCAAGTTTACCAGCTAGATCAACCTCGCTGAATAAAGATGTCCAAGACCTAAAGGAGGCCCTTGCTAATATGACAACAAAATCATGATTGCAGTGCATAGAGCACTACAAAAAGCCAAAGACGAGGAGATTGAAGAATTAAGATAGTAGTTGATAGAGACAAGGGGAGATTTGGAGGCTCTAAGGGCAACACAAGAAAATCCTGGACAAACAACCCAGTGCAATTTGAGCGAACAGGATAATTTGAGCATTCCACCTTTGAAGCTCACCAAATAGATGTGCCAACTACAAGCACAAGCAAAGCAACAAGGAATTTGAAGATCCAGCCATGACATCCATCTCGGATGCGGCCAAGGAAGAATTTCAGTGTTGGATCTCAAAAGTCAAAGACTCCTTTCACAAAGAATATCTGCAGTATGAATTGAAAGTACTGGAATTGGTTGCCCTGCTCATGATCACTCCAGATGAGGTGGTAAAAAATCTTGGACATGAGATGATCGCCCTGCCACTAATGCGGCAGGAGGCTAGATTATGGAAACAAAGAATGCTACCTGACCTTGAACCAAACAGTAGATGGGACTACAAAGATGTTCTTGTCACAGCATTACAAATTTAGACTATCATTGACAATCAACCCCTCTGGAAAAAGAAGTGGTTTGAGCAGCGATTAACAGACAAAACATACTATAGGAATGCTCCACAGCACCTCAAGATCGACCCAACTTACTGTCCCATCAATAGACGACGATCTTGGGATAGCTTTTACTCTTGGCAAAGCAAAAGACCGGCAATATTGGACTACCCGGTTATAAAAAAGCCAATCAATAACAACCCCCTGTCATAGAAATATATGGTTCAAACGCTAAAAGGGGTCATCAGCATGATGAAGGAAATCCCAGATCTTGCATGCCAAATTCTTGTAAAGATTGCCAAGATGCTAATCACCTGCATAACGGCATTCAATGATATAGAAGCATCCGAGCATCCCTGGCAGATTTTTATCGAAGGCACAAGAGGGAGCTGCTGGAATATGGAGACAAAAATCCTAAGCAAAAATGTCATCAACCCTCCCACTACATGCAGACTTTTGAGGAGGCGTTCATAACCGGGTTCTTTAAGGTGGACTCCTCCATATTCAATCTCATGACCAAAGATCTGTCAGCCAGACATGTAGCATATCAAATCACACTCAACAATAATCCTTTCAGAGAGCTGGCAACAAAAGTGGAGATCGAGGCAAGAGCGTAGAAGTTAAGACACCTCAGTGCAACATTAGAGAAAAGACGGTAGAAGACACTCAGAGACAGATTTCACGAGAACTTGCAATGAATAAGAAGGGGGGAATGTTTGGTAGACACAACGGACTGACACGTAAAAGGCAGATGTACACCAAACCTTATAGTACTTGCTCATTTTTTTGAAACAAGCGATGTAATTCAGCTAATGAGGATTCGTAATTGTAATATATTCTGTCATGTCCTCTTAGCCTCTCTAAGTCTACACCCCTAGTAAGTGGCCAAATGGCCGTGGGAAAGTCCCCTTAGCCTTCAAGTCAAAACCCTTAGTTTTAAACAAAAAAGATATCATTAGCTTGGAGGAGTTTTGAACGTTCACTGTGGGAAGCCTTTTCCTGCTACACTTTGTAATCCACTTTTTGCATGGACTAGTAATCAGAATTCATTTTCGAATGTGTTCCTTGTCTCTTGCTCTACAATTTAAGTGTAACCATTCTCAGTTTTTCTTTGGTTTGCGACGCATTGTTTGTGAGCTAAATGCATTGATTTGAGGTCTTAAATGGTTGTTTTTTTATGTTTTGACCTTGGATAAGTGTTTCTATGCTTAGGGGGGACCTTTCTGTATGGTTTTGTTTCAATCTTCAACACATTTTTTGTGATGGATCGTGATTTATGTACCTTCCCATATGGTTGTAGAACTTAGTAGAATTGTGCCCCTAGGTGTTGTAATACCTCTCCTTAAGTTTCGTTGCATTCTGAATTTGTTTGGATGCCGAAAAAACATGATGACCTAGAGCGGTGACATTGGACGCAGACTGCTTCTCTGACTAGGAAGAGGTTGATTTGGTTTTGTCGTAGTATGAGTAGCCCTCTGAGTTCACTTTGGTGAGATTGACACTCTCATCGAGTCTCTGTGCCCCATCCCGAGTCGCTTCCTTGCATATTGACATTATGTTAGTACAAAAAAGCTATGCTAAAGACGTCCGTCACGGCGATAAGTCAAAATCAATATCAAAGAAAATTTTCAAAGTTTAGGTAAAAAAGGGATTATTATCTCCCTTGTGATTAATGCATGCAAATTTGAGTTTTTTTTTTTGCCAAGAGTGCTTGTACTCCTTTGTAAAATATATCAGTGACATCAAAATTTCAAGAAAGTGCAATTCTAGGCCTGTTAATAATATTCACTTTTTTTGTTTAAGACTAAAATTGAACTTTGAGCTAAGGATTATCTCTTCAAGGTGAAGTATAAACACTCACTGAAGGTTAGAGAAGTCTTGAGTTCATTCGTGTACAAATTTCATCGTGAAAATTGTTTTCTAATGTTCTAAAGTATTTTCATCTTAATTTGACCATTTAAGTAGAGGAAAAATAAAAGATAACAAGTGAAGTTAATTTAAGTGCTTATGGACCAACTCAATTAAAAGCTTAGGACCAAAAGGAGAGAAGTCCATAAAAGAGAAAGGTAATTGTTGTCTAGTTATCTGAGCCATAAGCACAGGTCAAGGAAGGATGAATATGTCCTAAGAAGCCTTATCAAAGGTACCAAACAAAGGAGATGCTTAGAGAAATTATAGGAGTCTAAAAATAGAAAGTAGCTATGCTAAGTTTGAGTAATTAAAATAACTCTTTAGACTCCAAGTATAAAGTTTCTAAAGCCTTATGATAAGTTTCTAACTTGCCACAAATAGTCTAAATTTAGCAAGTCTTGAGAGTAGCTTGGTGGCACCTCCAAAGCACTTTGCTAAGGTTTTGCACAAGAGGTGAAGTTTTAAAGCCTAAGGGTGACTTTTATTTTTATCCAAGTTCATCCTAATTTAGGTTGTAGCCCGGGATGTTGGGTATGCAAGCCCGGTAACGGTGTCTAGCCTATGGAAAACTCCCTTTATGATGCATTCAGGGAGGATCAGTTAAAGTTGAGTTTGCATGGCCAAAGTTATTTATATGTAAGGTTTTTCAAGTTAATGAATATAGCGTGTTCTTTTTCTTTTCAATCTGAGTCGATCTCTCTCTCTCTCTCTCTCTCTCTCTCTTGTTTTCTGCTGCTCATCATCTCGTCATGAACCCCCTCCGCCATAGCTACAACCCCAACACATGGTATCAGAGCTCCCAGGAGAGTCCTTGGCAGGCCTGCATATCAAAAGGGGACTGTTGAACTACTGCAAACGGTGAGCCAGCATGCAGAGAAAATGCAAGCATCTCAAGAGGGAGCCCAAGTCGGCTAAGGCGCTTGTTGACCGCTGGGTCAACAACACAACATAACTCAAGTTTCGTACCAAAGTCTTATCTTTTGCGAGTTATGAAATGCTGCGGATTATGGCTATAAACTTCATTTGTAATGAGTAGTTATTCTAGTTTCAGAAGCCGGGGTGCAATGGCACTTCGAGATTGTAAATACAAAGCCATTTGACCCTTTCAACCCCATTTTTGATTAAACCTAAGGTAGACTTAGTATATAAGGTACCTAGGTCATTTTATAAAAGGACTTTTTCATAATCAAACTTAGCGCTGCCGTCTACTGTGTGTGAGAGAGAAAGAGAGTGAGTGTGAGCTTCATCCTCTCGCTACGCCCGGCTTGCTCAACACATTGGAGATCCAACTGCACCATTGCTGTAGGCTCGAGGAGAGCTACGCGACGCCGCCAAGCATTCCACGCGAGACGAAGCGCACACGCCGACGCATCTACGAGCTATTTGTGGCCGTAAGTGTATCAAACGATGTCTGTTTTTTGCGTGCTAGTAGTCTATAGAATCGTGGCAACATAAGCTACACATAGGTACTCATAAATTTCAGTTTCGAGTACTTTCAAATTTCGGCTCTGTCATCCTACGCGCTTTTCGCAGATGGGTTTAGAGCGAGGGTTTTCAGTGTAGAAGCTTAGGGACAGGTGTATCCTAGTGAGGGGATGGTGTTCCTTAATTTTCGTACGAATCTGACATGATTAGGCGACTTACCTTTAGTATGTGTGTATGTGGCTAGGTGATGTAGTTGAGAGCAGTGAGGTTCTTGATTGTGGTTTAGTTGGCCTTCCTGAGTGTTGTATGTGTAGGATGGTCTCAGTCTGACAAGCTTAAGAGATTTCCTCCGTGTGCCTATCGTGTCATCTGTGTCCTCGATTGACATTATGTTGATCTAGGTAGTGTTTGCATGCACTTCATGGGTGTGTGAGTCGCTCCCCATCCAACATTATGTTGACCGCTGGGTCAACAACACAACATAACTCAAGTTTCGTACCAAAGTCTTATCTTTTGCGAGTTATGAAATGCTGCGGATTATGGCTATAAACGTCATTTGTAATGAGTAGTTATTCTAGTTTCAGAAGCCGGGGTGCAATGGCACTTCCAGATTGTAAATACAAAGCCATTTGACCCTTTCAACCCCATTTTTTATTAAACCTAAGGTAGCCTTAGTATATAAGGTACCTAGGTCATTTTGTAAAAGGACTTTTAATCATAATCAAAACTTAGCGCTGCCGTCTATTGTGTGTGAGAGAGAAAGAGAGTGAGTGTGAGCTTCATCCTCCCGCTATGCCCGGCTCGCTCAACACATTGGAGATCTGACTGCACAATTGCTGTAGGCTCGAGGAGAGCTATGCAACAACGCCAAGCATTCCACGCGAGACGAAGTGCACACGCTGACGCATCTACGACCTATTTGTGGCCGTAAGTGTATCAAACGATGTCTGTTTTCTGCGTGCTAGTAGTCTATAGAATCGTGGCAACATAAGTGTGTGTCTTGCCGAGGGTCTGCGACTAGATAGGTTTAGTTACGATTTGTGGATTAGAGTAGTTGTTGGTGGTCGAGTGATTTGTGAGGTGATAAAAGCGTTTACTAGTCCGTGTGTGGTAGTGAAGCGTTTTTCTACTCATAGATGCAAAACCCCATATGATTTGTAGGAGTAGCTTTAGGTAAGTGATCCGATTCTAATCTAGAGCTATTCAGCATTGAATTATTTGCTAAAGTGCTTGATTGCATTTGAAATCACGAAAAAGTGTGCTTTTGAGGGTAAAAATGCATTAAACAAGCTTTTGTGGATACTTCTTTGAATCTCAAAACACTCAAAAACTAAGGCAAGACATTGTTTCTCATAAGCAAAAAGATTTAGATGACTACTACTTGTACAAGCAAGTGTTTCTACATCTTTGGGCTCTATGGATACAAAATGTTGCTAACCCTGGTGATGGTGGAAAATTTCTAAAGAAGGAGAGGTTCATAGTTGGACTCTTTCCTGATCTTAAGGTAAAGGTGGAGGCGGATGCACCTACCACCTATGATGCACTTGAAATTAGAGCTTCCAAGAAGTATAGGAAACTCAAGTGCCTAAGGGGACAACTTTCAATAGAAGGTCTTAGACCCAAAGTTAAGTCACAAGCATCGACATCTAGGGCGCTTCTTGAGGTAACGACACAAGTGATTGAGAAGTTAAATGAATCTTTAAGCAGCCTGCCAATTCACCTTGCACAAGCTGTAGGTCCAAAGGGACAAGCAGACATCCTACGCGTAGGATGTCTCAAGGGGGTTATGGAGACCAAATTTTGAAATTCTGAGTTGACCAGTGTGTTCAGAGGGTAGGTTTTACCCTAGTAACATATTGACTTGAGTGTTTTTCCCTATTTTTGTTGACCAAAAGCCAAAAGGCAGAGTCAGAGAACGTAAAACTTCAGAAAAGGCTTAAATTGAGTGATTTTTGCATGTTTTTGCAATTGTGAAGCATACTTGCACTTGCTGAGAGCATAAGGAAGCATCAGGGACACTTCAGTCTCAAAAAATCAGCAGTAGACATCCTACGCGTAGGATGTCTACAGGGTGATCTGGGCACTTTTTTGAAAATCTGAGGTTACCAGTGTGTTCAGAAGGTAGGTTTTACCCTATTTTCACCTGGAAAGTGGAAATTTGACCAAATTTTGACAGATCAAAGCCAAAAGACGAGAATTGCCAGACATCCTACCCAAATTGTGCCCAAGGCATAATTTTTGAGACCAAACCATAGGGTGACTCAAAGGCATGTTCTAAATGTTGTATTGAGTGCATGTGATAAATTTCATCTCATTTGGGTCAGTGAAAGGGAAGATTGAGCGGACTTTAGCACTTTTGACTGAAAAAAGACAAGAACAGCTAAAATTTGGGACTTTTGAAATCCAAACCAAAATCTGAGCATACCACTGGGTCGCTGACATCAAGGGGAAGCTTTGGGTCAAGTCTGGGGTCAAACAAGCCAAAAAGACATCCTACGCGTAGGATGTCATATGTGTGATTTTGCACTCTAAACTTAATTTTGAGCATACCACAGTGATCAACACCTTAAGGAAAGTCTGTGGTTCAAATTTGGGGCAATTCTGAGCAGTTAGACATCCTACGCGTAGGATGTCTAAGGCATGATTTAGAGGCCAAATTCAAAATGTGGACATAGCAGGGTGTTGTATAGCCTTAGGCGAGTCTCCTAGTCAAATTTGGTCCAATTTGGAGTTGATTTGACTTGGGAATTCATCAGAACAGACATCAGGCTTCTGGAACAGATTCTTGATCATTTGACCAACCTATAGGTGTCAGAATCAAAAAATAAAAATAGCTGTGAGTTTAGCACATCAAGGGGAAGCTACAGTGCAAGTTTGATCTGAAATAGAGCAAAAAGACATCCTACGTGTAGGATGTCTCCAGCTTGATTTAGGACTCCAAACCAACCTATAAGCACACCACTGTGATCAGCACATCAAGGAGAAGCTGGGGTAAAAATTTCAAGTCATTCTGAGCAAAAAGACATCCTACGCGTAGGATGTCTCAAGGCCATTTTTAAATCCAAATAAAATTCTGAGCATACCATTGTGTTGCTGGACTTAAGGGGAGTCTCTGGACAAAATTTTGTTAAATTCTGAGCATATAGACATCCTACGCGTAGCATGTCTCCAGGTTAGTTTTAGGGTCCAACTATACTTTTGACCATACAGGAGTGTTCACAGTGTTACAGAGATCCTAAATCTTTTTTCAAAATTGAATTTGGACTCATTTTGACCAGTCTAAACTGCATTTCACTATTTTGGCCATAACTTTCACAAACGGTATCGGATCGGAAAAGTTTTTATATCAAAACGTAGCCTGAGAGTGGCTCTATAGATCTTACGACAACCATTTAGTTCTACTTTGAAAAAAAAATCGTTTGAGGCCTCAAAATTCATCCGCAAGTTAGGGGTGTCTAAAAGCGACAATTTGCGAGAATTGTGACGAAACGATTGCGGTTTTGGACATAGTTTCGACTTTTCCCTAACCAAAGCACTTGAACACAGTGGACTAAGTCTACTTGAACCAAGCAAAAGCTCTTAAGCCTAGAAATCATGTCTACCCTAGATTCAAACGCAACTTACACAAGCTTGGAGAGCCTGATGATAGAGGAATATCCTCCCACAATGGATCTTCCAAACTTGCAATTGATAAAGACCCATCTTGTTGAGAGAGTTTGGATGATTGGTCATGAGAGTGAAGGAATATATAGATACATTGACGACAATGAGGTCAATCTTTATGCTCAGATCCATACCTAGAAGAGATAACGGCTTACAAGCTCTTATATGTCTACACATATGGAGTCGACTATCAATGGAGATCTATAGTTGTCGACAAGTATGGACGAGAATGCAGAGTTGTAGAAAGCACAAATCCACAGACTGTAATAGAAAGAGGTGGATATTTGGTCAATGAAGGACCACAAATGCTTGCACCAAACACGAGAATTCCTATAGGAATTCCAAGAAGAGAGCCACCAGGATTCCCTTCAAGAGAGATAACGAGAGAAGGATTGGGAGAGTCTCTGGTTAGACTTGTAGACAATCGATGAGTTAGACCATCCCAAGTCCAAAAATGGGTAAACAAAAAATACTCCGGAGATGAAGACCCGAGAGATCACATAACGGCTTTTAGAAGAGTGATTAGAGCAGAGGAAGTTTCAGATTTTGCGACACAGTTTGCGGAATCTGGATTGACTCTAGAAGATGATGCAGCTACATGGTTCGACTCGGTGGAAAAATGGGATTTTGAAACCCTAGATGAGCTGTTTGAGGAGTTTATTGAAGAATTCTCGCCAAAAGGCATTGCTCACAACACAATCTCGCAAATCCATAGATTCAAACAGAAAGAGGATGAAGCAGTAATCAAAGCATCATTACGGCTCAAGAGATATGTTAAGCTCTGTCCGAGAGCGGAATTACCTACGCAAGCACGACTGTCTCCCAACAAGGCCATCGATTCAAAGGGGCTAGTAGATATTCTATCTACCCCAGTCACCTGTACAATAATGTTAGCCGATTTTCTTAGAATAATACCAAACATGTGGGCTAATGTGGGTAAATATCTAGAGAGATTTGGTGTAAAAACCCCAATGACTCAAATCTAGGAAGGCATCAAAGAGCTTGAAATGCCTCAACTAAATACTAGGCCAGTGCCATTAAACAAGGTAGGCGAGTATTACGAGGGAGAAGATGGAAACACCACCCTTCCTGTGGAATTCAATGGTGTACAAACCATGGCAATCCTTGACAGTGGAGCTGGTGTGGCCATTGCAACCAAAGAGGTTTGGAAAAAATGGGGAAAACCTGCCTTGAGATCCACACGAATGACCCTGCAGCTTGCAGACAGACACAAGGAAAAACCCCTAGGACTGCTAGAAAAAGTAATTGTTACTTCTTGTGGCATTGAATATGAACACACTTTTTCTGTTGTTGACTTTGGCAAGAAGAACAACTATGAAATCATTCTGGGAAGACCATTCATGCGACAATTGAAAATGGTCCAAGATTGGGGTTATGACCATATATACCTGAGACATATGGAAACCATAACAAAGGTAAACTTGAGGGACCATAGCTATAGGGATGTGACGAGAACACCGGTTGAGGAGTTTGATTCCGCCACAGTTGTAGGATTAGAACTTCCAGCTTGGTTAGGTAAGCCTAAATAACTGTGGATGTGTGGAGCTTCACAATGTGGTAGCTTGAAACGTGAGGAATGTATCCTAGAGTGTGTTATAGAGGATATGGACTATATCCCAGAACCATTTCCTGAAGAAGAGTTAGAGACTTTTGGATGGGAACACATCTTGGCTACTCTGGACGTGTGCGCTATGGAGGATGCTCCCACAACAAAGTTTTGTGATGAAAATGGCTATGATGTCGTTCCTTATTTTGCAGTAAGTGTAATCCAGGAAAACGAAGAGAACCAGACATCAACAAGCTCTCGAAATAAGGAGCAAACAACGAAATGTGGAGAATCAAAAGATGAAGAAGACGACGAGTTCTATGACTCTATAGAACACTTCGAGCTTCAAGAAGATCAACGACCCGGGAATCAATGTCATCGCTACACGAATAAAGTGCATCAAAAGTGGATTCCAAAGTCCTCTGTGAAGACATAGCCACCACAAGCATCCTCATACATGGCTCCTAATAAGGAGGCAAAGACTTAGCTAGGAGGAATACGACCAGAGCAATGAGCTAACAATGCTCTAATCAATGGGCTAGAAAAGTCCTCCAATTAGAAACTACCACCCACGAGCAAACAGATAGTAACTTTCCACTACCAGCCAAAAAATTAAGGGAAAGTACAAGAAGTCAACCTTGCTGAGGATAGTAGCGATAGTGATGAATCTTACGACATCCCCTATCATCAACTCAGGCCATTACTATCACCAACCCCTTCAGCAACAACCATGACAGGTCAAAAGAACAGGACAACAAGTCAAAGCCAAAAAGCTCGACAAATCTGGATACCAAAAAGCCAGATCGGCCAAAAACAGATATGGATCAAGAAGACAAAGATCTCTAATGACAAATCCCAAGATTCAACACCAAAACAAGGAAAGCGTGCACGAATGGATAAGAATATCACAAAGTCGCAAGCTTTCACAACTCAGGTTTGGGTTCCAAAGAAGTTGATTCAAGCATAAAAAAGTCAGGAATTCATTTGGATTCCAAAACAACCACAGTATCAACTTTCAAAGCCTGAATCCTGTCCCCAACCAAGCGTACAAGGGATGAAGCAAAGACCACTGTCGACTCACACAACAAAAAGGTGGATCCCAAAGAAGTCTCTTCAAACACAAACGAAGCACGGGCAAGTATGGGTTCCCAAACGAGAGCCAGCAACAAAAGAGCCAATAATTGCCAAGAAATGGGTCCCAAAGAAGAACAACAAAACTGCTATCAGTGCATCACCGCTTGAATTCTTACAATTCTTCCTACGATTACAGTACAGTTAGAAGAGAGCAAGTCGCTTCAATTAAGCAACGATACAGGAGCTTCAAAGACCATTACATTGCTTAGAATAGGAAGCCTCGCCAACAAATGCCAATAAGCAAATTGCTTATACCCACATCTTGCACAACATAAATCTTTTCCATACATTGACTGTGTATGCATAATAGGGCTACATTACAAGGCCTGCATAGGCACAACTTTTAATTGCCCAAGCACAACACATACCCTTTGCGATACCCTGTCGTAAAGGATGACTCCGAATAGGAAGGGGGGAGGCATTCTGAATGCGGACCTAACATTATGACTATTAGAGGGCAATGTTTTGTGAGATGCATTGAAGTTTTGCGTTTTATTGTGATAAATTTTTGACGAAATTTAGAGTATATGCCCTCATAGTAGTGTTACAGAGGAGTATGGGGACGAAATCCATATATGAGCCCCTAGGGACATGTGTATAGTGTACATAGCATTTAGATTTCTATTTGAATGATTTTTCTTTTGTTGAGTTGTTTTACGATTTTTTTTTGTTTATGATTAAGAAAAAGTTAAAAAAATCCATAATCCGCATGAAGAAAAGACTGACGAGAGGCCTGAGCACTACAAAGAGAAGAAGGTACAGGAAAATGATGAAACTTCACGAAGTATGTCTCAGCAGCCACTACAATAGCCGAAGAACTTGTCACAAAGCAGTATCAACATGCAACTGACAAGTCATACAAGTCAGAGTCGAGTAGCTAAGCCACAAAATGAGTGAGGTGTTAGTCCCAAAGCTTCAAGTAAAACACTGCCTTGGGCTAAGAAGGGCATATCAAAACACTGCCCTTGGAGTTAGTAGTCATAAGCTTTGCATATCAAAACGCCTCCTCTTGAAGGCATTCAAGACTAGCGTACATTTTTTCAAGCTTTTCAAAATGCTATCTTCTGCAGAGGTAGTTGGTGTGCAATCTTTAAGCCTTTCAAAATGCTACTACCAAGCATAGAGCTATCGAGGGTGCATTGCCAAATGCCCTTGTGAATGGCAATGTCTACAGCCGGCAAGGTGGTGCTTGGTAGCGGTGGTGGCATGTTTTTTGCATATCAAAATGCCCCTATACACAGTCTAATAATGTTGTCAACATCTACTTTTGTCGGTTTGATTCCTTTCACAAAAAATTATTCCAAGAAGCTAGAATTTGTGCTAGTTTGTTCATTGGTAGAACAAACACTTGGCAGCAATTGCAAAGGGCATTACTTCGTTATCCACACTTTGTATGATTTAGTAAGAAAGTGTCTACATGAGCAGGAGCCATCCAAAATTATTGATGGGTACATTGGAATATTTATACACATAGAGCATGCAACAGGTTCAAGTATATCAAAAACGACGTTTTGCTTCGAGAACCAAGAGGTACATCAACAGATGCTGAACATCCAGATTTGCTTCGAGATTGCAGTACAAGTTTTCACACATTATTTTACCAGTTTAGTGTTGTAGTCTTGTTTTGTCATATACTTTCCAATCAAAGCCTCCTTTTACATTATTTGTTGTCAGTTATTGCAATGCAGTCAAAATTTTTTACAGGTTTATAGACACTGCCACAAATACAAGTGGTAAGACCGCCCTTTGTTGTTTGGTCGGGTTCTGATATGGCTCACAATGATGGTAGTTTGAGGAAAGTACACACACACACCTATGCTATTGTCAAAGGGGGGGGCTTCTACTCATGGTTTCAGGTGAATGAACTCTACCATGGTATGTCGCGAGTCCATTGTTAGTAGTTTGGGCTTGAGGGGGGGTTGTTAGGTATGCAAGACCAGTAACGGTGTCTAGCCTATGGGAAACTCCCTTTATGATGCATGCAGGGAGAATCATTTAAAGTTGAGTTTGCATGGCCAAAGTTATTTATATATAAGGTTTTCCAGTTAATGAATATAGCGTGTTCTTTTTCTTTTCAAGATGAGTCTATCTCTCTCTCTCTCTCTCTCTCTCTCTCTCTCTCTCTCTCTCTCTCTCTCTCTCTCGTTTTCTGTTGCTCATCATCTCGCCATGAACCCCCTCCGGCATCAACCGCCATAGCTGCAACCCCAACACGAGATAACTTCATAAAGCCTCCAAAGGTTTGTGCAAAGGTTTTTAACTGAGCTAGTTTAATTAAAGGATAATTTTATGTTTTTAAATAAGTGAAAAAGAAAAGCTGAGTCTAAGGTTAGATCAACCCTTCTAGTTTTGGTAAGTTGACCCTAGAGATTTTCTTTCAATGTGAGCACACCCTTACTAAGCACAAGTCAAAAGAGAAGGGAGAAAAATTCTTTCAAGAAGGAAAGTGGGGACAAGGTTTTGAATATGCAAAGTAACTGCTGCATTTTTGGGTGTTCACTTCTCATTATACAAGTGGTAAGCATTCCTTTTAAAGTGTATTAGCAACTTTTGCATGAATTAAAAAGCAAGGGGTCTCATAATTTTTTCTCTTCTCTTCACCCTCATTCACACACTCTCAAGTGCTAAGTGTGAACAAGCAATCTCTCTCTCTCTCTCTCTCTCTCTCTCTCTCTCTCTCTCTCTCTCATTCATGGGAGCTATAAAGACAGACCCTATGCTCAAGAGCTTGGCTATAGATGCAAATTTAAGCAAGTGAAAACTACATCTCCTTCTTCTGCATCTCTACTACTCTTTTATGCTAAGATATGCTAAGAGCTTGCCCATTGAGTAAGCGTATACAACTTAAAAATTTTCGTTGGAAAAATATTTCTTTCACCCTCTTCTACCTCTTACCCCACATTTCTTTCTCCCGGCTAGGGTGTTTAGGGCTTGGGAAGGAGGGTTACATATGAAGCACACCATCTTCTTGGTTTGAGAAAATATCCGTAAGAGCATAAATTGTGTTGTAATAAAATCTTTATTCGAGAGAGAGTTATAATACAAAGACCTCCAGCCCTCATAAAGTTGTCAATATTAAGTGTGGTATTCTCTTTGAATTATGTGCATGGGTTTTAATGTTCTAATTTGTAAATGTGTAAAGAAATTAGCTCAGCATAACCTCTAGTCTCTTCCAAAGGACTCTCTTAAGGAAAACTCTCTCCTTTAAAAAGCTAAAATTCCATTGAATCTAAAGTAAGTATTAGATTCTTTGACATTGGTATCAAAGCTGAGGTTTCTCTTTTCTTGCCTAAGAAGAGAGGTCCTTGAGTAATCTATGAAAGGTTGATGTTGTTCATTGCAATAGGGTAAGTGGGGCTGGGAGTTTTACCAAACATCGAGCGAACTTTTTTGAGCAAACAAAATACCGAGCGAGCCATACATCTAATCAAGGAAAAGATTGATTAAAAAAGATGATTTGTCCAGTTGTTTACAAAAGGAAGATGGTGTACATAACACAATTTCAATTTATGCTCATAGTGCCATTGAAGAGATGTTGTGAGATCATGACATGAAACTTAATCATCAAGTTTTCTTTGGGGAGAGTAGAGACTACTTATACTAACTAATGTGCATGATGACATCGAGGAGATTTCTTTGTATAATGACTTATAAGCCATCTCTCTAAAGACAAGAGAGACTCCAACATAGAATCCAAATTTTAATAAAGTATATTATTAAAATATTTTACTTCAATTTTTAGTGAAATACAAACTAACAATAGAAAATTACAACTTGATCTCACTTTTATATTTTGTGGATACACTGTTCTCTAACACTTAATGAAAGAAACATGGACGTGACCTAAAACCTTGCAAGGTATTTTGTGTCAAATCATTGAGTTTTTATTATTACAATATTATGTGAGAGAGATAAATATTGATAATTTTGATTTGTCGTTGTGTTTAAAATGCTCTTAGATCCAAAAAACCCATGGTATTGAGATGTCCCGAAAACCATGAAAGTAAATATCCATATATTTTATTATAAAGAAAAGAGCTTGAAAAAAAGCGTTGGGCTAATCTAAATTTTTATAGTTGTTAGAATGTGACAATTTTGACCACACCATTGCGTCCCAAATGCCCCAAAACCCTAGAAATAACTACCCATATGCCTCATCTTGACACCCGAAGACAGGGTTTCAGGCCCAAAAAGGTCCCGAAACTGCCCCAAAGGATCTGGTGCTGACACGGACCCTTTTGGGAAGTATCTAGATGGAATTTCACAATTTTGGCCACATGGTTGTGTTTGGAATGGCCGAAAACCTCACAGACGACTATCCATGGCCATTGCATATGGATAGTAATTTCTCAAAATTTTTGGCCATTCTCGATGCAATTATGTGGTCAAAATTGTGAAATTCCATTTGGAAACTACTCGAAAGGGTCGTGCATCGGTGCAAGACTCTGTGGGACAATTTCGAGATTTTTTTTGTCTTGAAACCCCGTCTCCGAATGTCAGAATGAGACATATGTGCAGGTCTCAGGTTTTGGGGCGTTCTGAACGCAACGATATGGTCAAAATTGTCAAATTCTAACAACTATAAAAAGTTAGAATTGTTTACAGCCTTTTGAAGCTTTTTACTTCACTTTGAGATTAAAATTCCGTCTCTAAACTCATGATGAGAGGTATGGATATGTTTAGTTTCAATATTTTAAAACACTTAAAATACAATGATATAGTCAAATGATTAAAATTTATATCTATCATATTGTCGTGTATAGAAATATTCATTGAATTACTTTGCTATAAATCATTTTTAAGTCAAACATCTCTTACTTGGGCAAGATATGAGGCACATAGATGCTTCATTTTAAGTAAAAACTTTTTGGTTTCTAGTTGAGATTTATGTTTTCTATACGTGTTCTTTTAATAATTTCATGTAACACCATCAAAACAATGTTGTCTATTGGTGCTTGCAATATCCTATTGTTTATAGAAATCAAGAATATATACCTTCCAAAAGTAATTCATCTTTCATATTTTGTGTGGGAACGTTGTAGAAATCTTGTGGTCAATAGCAATTTTGTGCTTGTTAACATTTTTGTAATAATAACACACGCTCTCATCCCTCTAGATGTTTTAACCATACTTAGTGTGATTGTCTTTATTTATTTTATGCTAGTACAATATCAAAGTTTTGGTCATCTTTGCTCAAAATTCTACTTTGCTCGCTTTTTTTTTTGCTCGGGCAATGGAAATGCTTTGGGACTGGGACATGGAGAACAATGACTTGCCACCCAAGAGAGAAACGAGAAGGCTTAAATGGAGGAGGTATGTGGCAAGGATGCGGCATGGAAGAGGTCACAAAACTTGGAAAAGTTCAAAGAGGGAGGAGAGAACATCAATTTCCTTACCTATGATGGAACCTTTGGAGCAATTGATAAAGTGTTGGCTTTTATCCAACAATTTGACACGTCAATAGTGGGTAAACCTACATGCTCAAGGTAAATCTCCAAAGACATTAGAATCTTTTAGTAAAGCTATTATGAAGCAATTCCTTGCAAGTAATGCCAAAGACAAAGTCCTCAAAAAATGGCGAAGCTTGAAGATGGGGCAGGGCCAGTACAAGTCTATTCAAAACCATGTGGATAATTTTTGGGAGTTACATCTCAAAGCCATTGTCTACAAGGAGATAAACTCTCTAGAAAAAAATACAATTTTGTGCAAGGAGATGAGTGAGTTGTCAACTTGCAAAGACCAATGACTATCTCAGCGATCATACACCACACTATGGTCGCCTTGAGGATTCATTTCCAATAAGGTAGTAAGAAAGGCTCAAAGCCAATGGAAGCTAAGGAAACTACTGAGCTAAAGGGAAAGAACAATGTGATGCAATTATCCCAAGGCTAACAAGATCAACAACAAAAACAACAATAAAGGAAAGGCAAAGGAAAAAGACTACAAAGGTAAAAACAAACTTTTGCATGTAGAGGTTGTGTGTTAGCATAAAGATAACAAGTGTTTCAAGTGTGTTTCTCGAAAATGTCCCAAGAGAAGTGAACGTAATGACTCTCCTAGAGCCACCATGCTGGAAGCTCTAAAAGAGGAAGGCCAATGCAAAAGAGCACCACTCTCTTATGCTTGGGGAAAAGTAAGAGAACATGATGCTTTCATATTGTTTGATCCTGGCTCCACCCACAAATTTATTTCAATTGAGCTAGCTACTAAACTAGAAATTCATGACTTTGATATGGAGGACATGGTAAAATAATATGGATATTTCAAAGGGGTAAGAGGCTTCAATGACTCCATTGATAATGTCATAATAATCAATATCTAATTCTCCTAAATGATTTTCTCATATTAAACTGATCATTTAATGTGGGGAAGACCAGGGGAGAAAAAGCTAGAATATTGGTTAAGCTAGCAGACCGGCCACAGTAGGGATCGAAAGGAGGGAAAATAGGGATCCAAAGGGGGGGACATCTGCAAAAGAGCCATGTGCAACAATGGGCTTAAAAGACCCTAAGGTTCAGCCCATTAAGACTTCCAAAATGCTAAGGTTCCAAAATTCAAAGGTTGTGTCCAAAGGTCAACCCTAGGGAAAATTGGATGCTTTGTGTGTGCCCTAAAAGTCTTTGCACATTCCTACATGGGAGGGGGCGAGCCCTAAAGGTAGGGGATGAGAGAGAAAGCCACACACACACACACAGGCTCCCTTTACACAAAGGGAATGAGGGACACATGTCAGCTCCCTAGGCCAGATGCCCACAAGGTGTGCCCAATTTCTATTGGATGACCCTTGAAGTGGACCAATGAGAATTAAGCTAGAGTAAATCTAGTTTAATTAATTTAAAAACATTTAATAAAAGAAACCAATAAGAATTAAGTCTCCTAGAAGACTATTGGGCAGTCTCCCAAGGGGTCCAATGAGCATTCAAGAGCCCCATGGCTTGCCTGATTCCTATTGGCCAGGAGGCAAAGGGGTCCAATGAGAGTTTAATTTAATTATTTAATTACCTAAAGCTCTCACAAAAGGGGAAAGGGGGTCACATGCCAGAAGGCTATCACTTATGCAGCTTAATTGTAATTGGCTTGACTTGGGGAGGGCCAATGAGGCTGCATGAAGAGCAAATAGCAAGGGGGCTCGCCCAAGAGAGAGAGGGGGCTGATTTTTGCAAGGCATTATCCCACACACACTCACACAAGCTCATGTGTGAAGAAAGAGAAGACTATCTCTTCCCAAGCTTTAATGGAGAACTCATCACCTACTCCAAGCTTGTGAGATAGAAGCCTACATCAACACTCTCTTGGCATGTGGATGCAAATCCAACCAAGAGACAAGCTTCAATGCATGCTCATCTCCTCTACCAAGCTAATTACTAAGCTAAGATATGCTACATATGAGTGATTATGTGAGGAGATGTACATCTTTCTCGTAAGATACTCCTTCTTCCTCTCAATCTACTCTCATACCCTGGTAGCTCTCACCATCTTCGAAGGTGTGTGAGGTCTTGGGTCTGAGAACGGGGATAATTCAAGTTGTGTTTGTTAAGTGTTTTGCTTAGTGCATGAAGTTTCCATCTTCATTGCACTAGCTAGTCTTGAAGGAACACAAAGAATTGTATTGTACAATGTCTCTCTTGATGGGAGGAACCATAATACAAAGCCTTTTGGAGGGGGGACCGGCTCCATGAAAATCCGGTCCTCAACTGTTGTCAATAGCTTAATTGCTCTCTCTTTTGAAAGTATTGTTGATGCTATCTAACTAGGTGTTATGCTTTTTGTTGCTCTCTCCACCCAAGCACTCTTGTAATTCTCATTAGGAATCTATTCTAATGAAATGCCCACTATGTTCATGCTAATTTCCGCTACACATAAGTTATTAGGCCATTAAATGTTACATTGGTATCAGAGCACAAGGTTTCTCTTTTCTTGCTCAAGAAGGGAGGTCCTCAAGCTAGCTACAAATGGTTGGTATTATTAATTGCCTGTGAGTAAGTAGAATAGGGATTTTTCAGCCTTGCAGTGCGCCTGCCTTCGTACAGTTAACGGGGCATCACCGTCGAGAGCTATGGTCTTAATAGTGGAGTCCTACGGGGCTTGCCTATGGCTTAACCACTATTGAGCTATTAGAAGCTTGACAGGAGCCGGTGCTGTTTTGGTGTTGAAGGACCCTCTCTTCTATTCCTTGCAATTAATGGTATTCGAGCTGCGGGTACAGTAGCTTGAGTGCTTTTTCTAAAGGGGTAAAGAGGAGTAGAAACTAGGGCTTGAAGTGCCAAAGTACACCTAAAAAGTTTACACCTAAAAGTTGTTAGAATGGCTGACAATAGTAAAGAGAGTGAAATTAATGTTGATAACTTTGATTTTGCTCATGAGCAAGCTACTAATGATGCTTCAATGCTTGTTAACTATCTTGTTTCTAGGCTTCAACAGGCCATGGGCAATCCATCTCTCCAAAGTGAAGTGCAATGGCAGCTCCGTGCTCACGGGATTCTCCAAGCTCATCACCATGACGAGAGAACACCTAGGAAGCCTCCTTGTGAGACTACCAAAAGAGGTCTCTCTCCGATTCGGGAAGAAAAAGAGAATCCATATGAAGGGCTCAAGAATTTACTTCTTGATGATGCATCTCCTTCCCAAAGGAGAACTCAAGAGCCTCCACCGAAGGAACGAGAAAGAAGCGAGTCTCCCGCCACCTCGGCGGAGATGGCTCCACGAAGACGGCGGGCTAAACGCTCTCCATCACCACCAAAGCGGAGAAGACCATCACACTCTTCTCCATGCCATAATTCAAAGAGGGATGATAAAAAGCAAAAGAAGAAAAAAACAAGAAAGAGGACACCCTCTTCTCCATCTTCTTCATCCTCTTCACCTTCTTCAAATTCTTCACCTTCTGAAGACGACAAAGATCAAGACAAGAAAAAGGCGAGAAAGAGGTCACCCTCTTCTCCACCTTCTTCAAATTCTTCACCTTCTGAAGAAAGTGATGGTACAACCTTTGAACCATCAAAAAGAAGAGGCCATAGGAAATCCTATGCCGCATGGAAGAGGTCGTCCAAGTTGAAGAAATTCAAAGAGGGAGGGAAGAGCATCTCTTTCCTTACCTATGATGGTACCTTTGGTGCTACGGAAAAAGTCTTGGCCTTTATCCAGCAATTCGATGCGGCGTTTGGAGATGAGGGCTTCACGGAGTCCTCTAAGCTACGCCATGTAGCTATGCACTTTCAAAAGTCCGCCAGACAATGGTGGTCTAGCCTACGAGCTAATGGTGAAGCTCCACGAACATGGAAGGCTTTAAGAGCTTCCATTATGAAGCAATTTTTGGCCACCGATGCCAAAGACAAAGTACTCACCAAATGGCGAAGCTTAAAGCTCTCTCCAAATGAATCCATCCACAAATATGTAGACAAGTTTTGGGACTTACAACTCAAAGCCACTGTCTTCAAAAAGTTGGATTTTGGAGAGCAAAAGCAACAATTTTGTGCGGGCTTAACCGAAGAAATGGCAGAGTATATCATCTCCCAAAGACCACGTACCATATCGGTGGTAATACACCACACTATGGTCACCTCTCGAATCAATTTCCAAACGGGGGCAAAAAGAAATAATAAGACCCCGGAAAACAAGGGTTCCAATGAGCCTAAGGGGAAGGACAATGTCCAAAAGTCTCCTAAGGGCAACTCCAACAAAGCTAAAGAGAAGGGAGTTTACAAAGGTAAGAATAAACTCTCTCCTAAAGAGCTTGAGCGTTATCGTAAGGATAACCGATGTTTCAAGTGCGGCGAACAAGGGCATGCGTACCGCGCTTGTCCCCAAAAGAACAACCGCCAAGATCCTCCTAGAGCTTCCTTGATTAAAATCCAAGAGGAGGAGACTCACCAAACTCACCACAAAGGATCTCCTCTATGCCATGCTTGGGGAAAGGTAAGAGAACATGATGCTTTTATTCTCTTTGACCCTGGTTCTACTCACAATTTTATATCTATAGAGTTGGCCACCAAGCTAGGAATACAATCCTACGAGATGGGAGATGTCCTACCCGCAGACAGTGCCTTCAAGGGGCAAGAAGCTTCAGTCACTCCCTTAATTGGGAAATTGAGGCTTCATGTCCAAGGCTATGTGGACAAAGAGGACTTCTTTATCTCTCCTCTCAAGCATGAGGATGTAATCCTAGGGGCACCATGGTTTGACCGCCTGGCTGCCGATGTTAAATTTCGTGAAAGGAGAATCTCCTTTAAGTTCAGGGAAAAAGACATGTATATAGATGCTAAGGAAATGGGTAACACCATCCCCATTGTACATACACCAGCTTTCAACAAGTCAATAAAGAGCTCTATTTCCGTGTACATGATTTTTGTTAAAGACTCTCAAAATGAACCTAATGCTTTAGCAAAAGAAAATAAAAGCAACCAAAAGGAATTAGAGTTATTCAATTTTCTCAAGGGGTTTCAAGATGTTTTTATTGACGACATCCCTTGTGAGCTACCTCCTAAACGAGGTAATGATGACCATGCAATTGAACTTCTTCCAGGAAGTTCACCGCCTAATAAACCTCCTTATAGAGTTTCTCAAGCTCAACAAGAGGAGATTATGCAGCAAGTGCATGAGTTAGTTGAGAAGGGTATGGTTAGGCCAAGCTCATCTCCATTTTGCTCACCTGTGCTATTAGTGCAAAAGAAAGACGGCACATATCGTATGTGTGTCGACTATAGAGCACTAAATAGGATCACTATCAAAAATAGGTTTCCCGTTCCACGGGTAGAAGACCTATTTGATAAGCTACAAGGATCGACCTACTTCAGTAGGGTTGACCTAAAAAGTGGCTATCATCAAATAAGGATAGTTGATCAAGACATTGTAAAGACCGCATTTCGTACTACATTTGGTCTTTACGAATACATTGTCATGCCTTTTGGCTTGACCAATGCACCAGCCACATTCAATCGCTTGATGGAGAAGCTGTTCAAGCCTCATCGAACCTTCACTGGATATTATCATCTACTCTAATTCATTGGAGGAACACAAGCAACATCTCCAGGTAATATTTCAAGTTTTGAGAGAGAATAAACTTTATGTTAATCGAAAGAAAAGTGAATTTTTCTTGCAAGAGATTCAGTATTTAGGTCACATTATCTCTCAAGATGGCATCCAAATGGATCCATCCAAGTTAGAGGTAATAAAAGGATGGCCTAAACCAAGGAATCTTCATGAACTAAGAAGCTTTATAGGTATGTGTGCATACTATAGACGCTTCATAGAAAAGTTCTCACAAATTGCGGGACCATTACATGACCTAACAAAGAAAAGCGTTAGGTATACATGGTCTGCTAAGGAAAACAATGCTTTCGAAAAGCTTATCTCTCAACCTGTGCTTACACTACCGGATCTCTCAAAACCATTTGAGGTCCAATGTGATGCTTGTGGTGATTGCCTTGGAGCTGTTTTGCTCCAAGAAGGGTACGCCATAGGCTATGAGAGTCGAAGGCTCGATCCTGTTGAGCAAGCTCTAGGCATATACGAAAAGGAACTCCTTGCAGTTCTACATGCCTTAGACTCATGGAAGCACTATTTATTGGGGACTCCTTTCATTCTGCGAACGGATCACCAAAGTCTTAAGTACTTCATGACGTAGACCAAGCTCTCTGACAAACAAATGAGGTGGGAAAATTTCCTTTTGCAATTTCATTTTCATATTGCTCACATTGCTGGCAAGCACAATCAAGTAGCCGATGCACTCTCAAGACGGCCGAGAGTGAATGCGGTTTCCATAGCAACTCACAATGATCTATCTTCAATGATAGATGAGTACGCTATTGATTCCGACTTTAGAGATGTGATTTCAGCCCTGGCATTAGGGAAGAAAGAAGAACCATTCACTTTACAAGATGGTTATCTTCTCTATGGCAATAGACTATGCGTCACTAACTCACTATGTGAGAAAGTAATGTATGAATCTCATGCTCCACCTTATGCGGGGCATAGAGGCATTCAGTCTACCTTAAAGGGAATTGAAACATATTTCTATTGGCCTACCATGAAAGTGAACATACAAGAGTATGTTTCCAAATGTGTGGTATGCCAAAAGACAAAATTTGATAGAGGGAAGCAACTTGGATTGCTTCAACCCTTGACAATCCCTAATTCACCATGGGAGAGCATATCCATGGATTTTATCTTTGGATTGCCTAAGTCTATCCATGGGAATATGGGAATATGGACGATAGTAGACAGGTTTAGTAAACAAGCTCATTTTATACCTATCAAAAAGACTATCAAAGCCCATCAAATGGAAACCCTCTTCATTTCACAAATCTTCAAGTACCATGGCTTGCCAATGTCCATAGTGTCGGATAGAGATCCTAGAATGACCAGTAATTTCTGGAAGGGTCTCTTTGAGAATTTAGGGACAAGGCTAAATTTCTCTTCGGCCTATCATCCACAAACGGATGGCCAAAGTGAAATAGGTAACCTAACAATTCTCGATCTACTAAAAGCCTATGTAACGGAAGTAGATCAAAGATCCCAATGGGAGAAGTACTTACCCTTAGTGGAGTATGCTTACAATAACACTGTACATACTTCCACAGGAAAAGCACCTTTCGAGGTAATTGAGGGAAGATAAAAAAGTCCCTTGCTACTTAAGGTACATGGGAAGATCTTCGCTACAGATGAGTATAGCCGAGACCTTCAAGAATATTTCCAAAAGATTAAGGATGCTATCTCTATCTCACAGCAAAGGCAAAAGGCTGCTGCTGACAAGCACAGAAGAGCCCAAGCCTTTAAAGAAAACAATTGGGTCTTGTTAAAGTTTCCCAAGGCTCGATTAAGGCACACAATGGGCAAGAATCCTACGGGTCACCAAAAGTACTATGCTAAACTAGCAAAAAGGTAATATGGTCCCTTTCAGATTCTTAGGCCAATCAATGAGATGGCCTATCAACTCAAGTTGCCCAATCATTGGCTCATACACAATGCTTTTCATGTGAGCCAATTAAAGCCTTACAAAGGAGAGCCACCTCAAGAACCAACTATTGAAGACCCACCGGAGATCGAGGACCAAGAAGAGGTGCTGCAGCCCGAGTCCATTCTCTGACATGAAGACAAGGTACTAAGAGGCGGTAAGACTATCCGACGATATCTAATTAAGTTTAAGAATTATCCTTTTGAAGATGCTAGATGGATGCAAGGCATACAATTAAAGGATAACCTAAACCTTGTCAATGCTTACAATGCTTCCCAAGAGTAAGCAAATGTACAAAATGTTAAAAATGAACAAAATTTTTGTCTTATAAGACTCTCTTTTTCTTTATTTGTGCACAAAAATTAAGTAGTATGCATGCTTAGATCAAGTTTGCAGAGACGACGTCTCCCAAACACCAAGTAGAGCTTGTCACTCTACTATGGAAGATTGATAGGACTAATGTGCAGACATGCTTGCGGCAGCCTCAGGCTCTCAAGCGCCAAATGGACTAGTCATCCATTGTGGAATGATGTCGTAGGGTAACATAGGGATCCTCTACTCGTTAAGAAAAGGACTCATGAACATGCTTTATCTTCTCTACACCATAGTCGAGGACGACTATGATTTCAAGAGAGAGGTAATGGCATAATAATCAATATCTAATTCTCCTAAATGATTTTCTCATATTAAACTGATCATTTAATGTGGGGAATGCCAGGGGAGAAAAAGCTAGAATATTGGTTAAGCTAGCAGACCGGCCACAGTAGGGATCCAAAGGGGGGGCCATCTGCAAAAGAGCCATGTGAAACAATGGGCTTAAAAGACCCTAAGGTTCAGCCCATTAAGACTTCCAAAATGCTAAGGTTCCAAAATTCAAAGGTTGTGTCCAAAGGTCAACCCTAGGGAAAATTGGATGCTTTGTGTATGCCCTAAAAGTCTTTGCACATCCCTACATGGGAGGGGGCGAGCCCTAAAGGTAGGGGATGAGAGAGAAAGCCACACACACACACAGAGGCTCCCTTTACACAAAGGGAATGAGGGACACATGTCAGCTCCCTAGGCCAGATGCCCACAAGGTGTGCCCAATTTCTATTGGATGACCCTTGAAGTGGACCAATGAGAATTAAGCTAGAGTAAATCTAGTTTAATTAATTTAAAAACATTTAATAAAAGAAACCAATAAGAGTTAAGTCTCCTAGAAGACTATTGGGCAGTCTCCCAAGGGGTCCAATGAGCATTCAGGAGCCCCATGGCTTGCCTGATTCCTATTGGCCAGGAGGCAAAGGGGTCCAATGAGAGTGTAGTTTAATTATTTAATTACCTAAAGCTCTCACAAAAGGGGAAAGGGGGACACATGTCAGAAGGCTATCACTTATGCTGCTTAATTGTAATTGGCTTGACTTGGGGAGGGCCAATGAGGCTGCATGAAGAGCAAATAGCAAGGGGGCTCGCCCAAGAGAGAGAGGGGGCTGATTTTTGCAAGGCATTATCCCACACACACTCACACAAGCTCATGTGTGAAGAAAGAGAAGACTATCTCTTCCCAAGCTTAAATGGAGAACTCATCACCTACTCCAAGCTTGTGAGATAGAAGCCTACATCAACACTCTCTTGGCATGTGGATGCAAATCCAACCAAGAGACAAGCTTCAATGCATGCTCATCTCCTCTACCAAGCTAATTACTAAGCTAAGATATGCTACATATGAGTGATTATGTGAGGAGATGTACATCTTTCTCGTAAAATACTCCTTCTTCCTCTCAATCTACTCTCATACCCTGCTAGCTCTCACCATCTTCGAAGGTGTGTGAGGTCTTGGGTTTGAGAACGGGGATAATTCAAGTTGTGTTTGTTAAGTGTTTTGCTTAGTGCATGAAGTTTCCATCTTCATTGCACTAGCTAGTCTTGAAGGAACACAAAGAATTGTATTGTACGATGTCTCTCTTGATGGGAGAAACCATAATACAAAGCCTTTTGGAGGGGGGACCGGCTCCATGAAAATCCGGTCCTCAACTGTTGTCAATAGCTTAATTGCTCTCTCTTTTGAAAGTATTGTCGATGCTATCTAACTAGGTGTTTCTCCACCCAAGCACTCTTGTAATTCTCATTAGGAATCTATTCCAATGAAATGCCCACTATGTTCATGCTAATTTCCGCTACACATAAGCTATTAGGCCATTAAATGTTACAGATAAGCTCCTTGTGCAAAGCTACGGCGACAAAGAAGATTTCTTCATCTCTCCACAAGCATGAAGATGTTATCCTAGGGGTAGCATGGTTTGATCATATGATTGACACTACAAAGTTTCCTAAGAGAAAAGTCCTCTTTTCCTATAGAGGCAAGGATGTTGCACTTGATATGAATAGTGTGGGAAACACTATACCACTTGTACATACTCAAAATTTAGACAAAGTAATGAAAAGCTCTCTTTCTTGCTACATGGTTTTTGTCAAGGAGTCTAAGGAAGATGCATGTGTTCGTAATGAAGTTAAAAATGAAACTAATGAGGAGTTAGAATTTTCTAACTTCCTAAATGAGTTTCAAGATGTGTTTATGAATGACATTCCAAGGGAGCTACTCCCAAAAGGGGACAAGATGATGCATGTGTTCGTAATGAAGTTAAAAATGAAACTAAAGAGCAGTTAGAATTTTCTAACTTCCTAAATGAGTTTCAAGATGTGTTTATGAATGACATTCCAAGGGAGCTACTCCCAAAAGGGGACAAGATGATCATTCCATAGAACTTATACCTAGTAGTTCACCTCCTAATAAGCCTCCTTATTGAGTCTCACCGGCTCAACAAGAGGATATTATGAGACAAGTGAACAAGCTTGTGGAAAAAGGGATGGTCAAATCTAGTTTGTCTCCATTTTTTCACCAATTCTACTAGTACAAAAGAAAGATGGTACTTTTAGAATGTGTGTGGACTATCGGGCTCTTTATCGGATAACCATAAAAAATAGTTTTCTATTCCCATGATAGAAGATCTATTCAATAAGCTACAAGGGTCTACCTACTTTGGTAAAATAGATCTCAAAAGTGGCTATCATCAGATACCCACTTTAGTTGCCTCTTTGGAGAAAAAACCACATAAACCTTGTAATATGGAGAAAGGGCATTTTCTCCAACAAAAGAAGAATCATGAGTGGACATTGAGTGTGAACCCTGAGGCTGATTATCTTGTATTAGATATGGCTGAGTGTTAGCATAGGCTTGCCTAAATTCAATGGTTTATATAAGAGAAGACAGCCCTAAGCCTATTGATCTATCCATATGTAGGTAACCTATCTTTAGAGGCTCACTCATGTATACATATATAGAGCCTAGCTCTATTCACATCTTAAGTTTCTACAAGCTCATATATCAATTAGTTAGAGTTAGCATCACCATTTTTCTAACTATTATTTATCTTATCATGCTAAATTAGCTAAGCTCCTAATAGGAGTGATGAATGTTATTTAAATCTCTTGAATCCTAATTAGACATTCCATACTACGACTATGGTCAAGAGCCTTCTAGGAGTGATGAATCTTATTTAAATCTCTTGAATCTCTTAAATTTTTTTGAGACCACTTTTTGACTGTGTTGGATAGAATTTTCTTTTACTTATGCCTAGCCTCTTTGCAAGGTCAATAAAGTGTCACCATCAATTAGCCCATGTACTTATAGAGAAACATGTGGAGGGCAATCTCCAAGATCAACCCTCACACTAAAGCACTAAAATGAAGCATTGTCAAATCAAAGATGAAGATTTACTTTATTGACCCTTCATCCACATGGACAAAAACTATGGCCATTCATCCACATAGACTCAGCTTCAACATCAACTATGGCCATTCATCCACATGGACTCAGCTTCAATGTTAATTATGGCCATTGAGCTCTCAAGCTCAATGAAGGATATGGGCTTATACTTGCTAAGAAATTCTGTTGCATGCCATATCTATGATGTTCATAACTCATGCGGTGCAATACTTTGTTTGTTTTGTTAAATTTGCCAAAAAGGGGCTCTTCAAAGTTTCTCTCAAAGACTTTATAAAGCAATATCCAAAGATTCATTGGCATGAAAGAGTCAACCAAAGGAGGAGAATCAACACTGAAAAGGAGCTCTAATCACAAGCTTTTCCACTTCATCAGTGGAAAAAATGGTTCTCCCCCGAGGTGTTACGGGAATTACGAACCAAATTTTTGGTTGGTGGATTGTTGGGATATAGATGACCTATAAAATAGAAGCTCAAAGTGAGTAACATTGGTATAACTAACGATACAACAAGTAAATAATAATAAAAAAGGTATATGTCACTCACCTGCTCACAATTGCGTGATAAAACTAAATTGTCATACCTCCCTGTGTGATGCACACTAGAGTCCACTATGTAGAGGCCATTCTCATGTCGTCTAGACACATTTGCAAACCACTTGCACTCGAAGATGAAGCTATGAAAGGTTCTAAAATTAACCCTTAGTATCCTTTCAATAGTTCTGCATTACCTGGCTTCATTACTGTCTGTGTCAAAGTTGCCCATGATGGCACAATCCATGGTGGTTCTACGCTCATCAATGTGGCGCGTACGAAAGTGACGACCCTTTGACCACATAGAGTTAAAGGAAAGGCACTACAAAATAGAAATATATATATTAGTTTATCAAATACATATTAAAGATAATCTCAACAAATAGAAAGACAATATGGTTTAGGTATATGAGTACTCTACCTTTGGTACGCAGCCTCGTGCATACTCCCATTCTTTGTTGGTGATGTCTTCTCCGCACGCTTTTGCCTCGGTCATTCTCTCATGAATCCACTCTGCACTAATGAGATCTAGGAAACATGCAAGGTGTCTAGGCAAGTTTCTGCAAGGGGGTATTCCACGATCTTCTTTGGACACTCAACCTATTCGAAGCTCAACTGCGCTACAAAGAAGAGGTAAACACAAAAGCACATCCTCCCTCTTCCCCTTTTGTTTTCTACTACTACACACACACATACACACACACACACACATAAATAAAAGAAATGAGAGAAAATAGAGATCCATTATAACATACCTCGTTCATTAGGAAACGGTTGTTTTGCACGGCTTGTTTGAAATGGTTGTTTTTCTAAGCACGTTTGAAAATGGTTGCTTTGCTCACACGTTCGAAAATGATTTGATTTGTCATGCACGTTTTGAAAATGATTGTTTGGATAGTGTTAGACGAAATAGAGAGAGAGAGAGAGAGAGAGAGAGAAAGAGATAAATGAATAAAGAGAGATATTTAAAGAGAGGGAGAGAAATAGATAAAGAGAGTGAGAGAGGGAGAGAAATGTTAGATAAAGAGAGGTAAATGTTAATTAGAGAGAGAGAAATAGATAAAGAAGGAGAGAGATGTTAGATAGAGAGAGAGAAAAAGATAAAGAGAGTGAGAGAGAAAGAGGGATAGAGGGAGATAAACAGAGAGAGAATTAATGAGAGAGAGAGAGAGAGGGGGAAAGATGGAGATTTAAAGAGAGGGAGAGAAATGTTAGATATAGAGAGAGAAATAGATAAAGAGAGTGAGAGGAATAGAGAGAGAGAGAGAGAGAGAGAGAGAGAGAGAGGGAAAGAGGTAGGGAAAGAGAGAGAGGGAGATAAAGAAAGAAAGATAGAGAGAAATAGAGATAGGGAAAGAGAGAGAGTAGATAGAGAGGGAGAGAAAGAAAGAGAGAGATAGAGAGGGAGAGAAATAAAGAGAGAGATAGAGGGAGAGTAGATAGAGAGGGAGAGAAAGAAAAAGAGAGAGAGAAAGAGAGGGCGAGAGATAGAGGGAAAGAGAGAGAGGGAGAGAAAGAAAGAGAAATAGAGGGAAAGAGAGAGATAGAGGTAGAGAAAGAGAGGGGGAGAAAGAAAGAGAGATAGAGAAAGAGATGGAGAGAAAGAAAGAGAGAGATAGAGGGAGAGTAGATAGAGAGGGAGAGAAAGAAAGAGAGAGAGAGAGATAAAGAGGGAGATAGAGGGAAAGAGAGAGAGGGAGAGAGAGAGAGAGGAAGAGAGGGAAAGAGGGAGAGAAAGAGAGAGAGAGAGAGAGGGAAAGAGAGAGAGGGAGAGAAAGAAAGAGAGGGAAAGAGGGAGAGAAAGAAAGAGAGAGATAGAGGGAAAGAGGTAGAGAAAGAGAGAGAGAGAGAGAGAGAGAGAGAGAGAGAGAGAGAGAGAGAGAGAGAGAGAGAGAGAGAGATAGAGAAAGAGATGGAGAGAGGGAAAGAGGGAGAGAAAGAGAGAGATAGAGGGAGAGATGCCTAAAGAGAGTAGATAGAGAGGGAGAGAAAGAAAGAGAGAGAGAGAGAAAGAGGGAGATAGAGGGAAAGAGAGAGAGGGAGAGAAAGAAAGAGAGGGAAAGAGGGAGAGAGAAAGAGAGGGAAAGAGGAAGAGAAAGAGGGAGATAGAGGTAGAGAAAGAGATGGAGAGAGGGAGAGAAAGAAAGAGAGATAGAGAAAGAGATGGAGAGAAAGAGAGAGATAGAGGGAAAGAGGGAGGGAAAGAGAGAGAGAAAGAAAGAGAGATAGAGAAAGAGATGGAGAGAGGGAAAGAAGGAGAGATAGAGGGAGAGAGGTAGAGAAAGAAAGAGAGAGAGAAAGCGAAGGGCAGCCCATTCCCAAGCTTGGAGGGTGTAGGTAGAAGACAATGGGTTCCACTTGTAAAACATACTGATCTATGTTTTGCAATAACGGGATGAAGCTGGTCGTGGTCCCTGGGGTCGCTCTTGTGGACGTACACGAAGCCCAAAAAAGTGGTGCCCAAGTCCAAAGCCACCATGACCTTAGTCGAGACCTCCATCCCTCAGCAGAAGATGTCGTCCATGTTTGGCTTATCTCTGAGAGTGCTTGCTTTACATGGAGGGGCAGACATGACTCTGGGATGGGGAGAGAGAGATAGAGTGAGAGAAATAGAATTACTTATTGCATTACATTAGAATTGTAATGTTACAATCAATTGATCACTTAAATGTTGAATTTAGGTGCAGCCAACACAAAACGATGGCTACATTTACAACCTTAACACATATATGTGTGTACATATATATCTATTTATGCATGTATGTAGGCACTAAGTACGGGAGCATAACATCTGAAGGTTAGACGCTTCCTCTTGGATATAGTCCTTTTTTAATCGTGGCGTTGCGGTCATTGATCCACTCATTCATGGATTACCGCAATGTACCTTTGGTTTTACCACGGTTGAGACTGCGATGATATCTAAAGAGGTGCAGTTGACCTTTGGTACTACTAGCCTCTACTTAGGTCTACTAGTATGTGTATGTATCTACGTGTTTGTATGCTAATATATATATCCTCTTGGAGAGAATTGTAATGTTAGCATCAATTGATCACTTACACGTTGAATTTAGGTGCAGCCAACACAAAACAATGGCTACATTTACAACCTTAATATATATATGTGTGAACATTCTGTTTATGCATGTATGTATGCGAAGGCTGAAAAAGTGGTGCCCAAGTCCAGAGCCACCATGACCTTAGCCGAGACCTCCATGCCTCGGAAGAAGATGTCATCCATGTTTGGCTTCTCATCTCTGAGAGTGCTTGCTTTACATGGAGGCGCAGACATGACTCTGGGATGGGGAGAGAGAGATAGAGTGAGAGAAATAGAATTACTTATTGCATTACATTAGAATTGTAATGTTACGATCAATTGATCACTTAGATGTTGAATTTAGGTGCACCCAACACAAAACGATGGCTACATTTACAACCTTAACATATATATGTGTGTACATATATATCTTTTTATGCATGTATGTAGGGACTAACTACGGGAGCATAGCATCCGAAGGTTAGACGCTTCCTCTTGGGTATAGTCCTTTTTTAATCGTGGCGTTGTAGTCATTGATTCACTCATGCATGGATTACCTCAACATACCTTTGGTTTTACCACGATTGAGACTGCGATGATATCTAAAGAAGTGCAGTTGACCTTTGGCACTAATAGCCTCTACTTAGGTCTACTAGTATGTATATGCATCTACGTGTTTTACCACGATTGAGACTGCGATGATATCTAAAGAGGTGCAATTGACCTTTGGCACTAATAGCCTCTACTTAGGTCTACTAGTATGTATATGCATCTACATGTTTGTGTGGTAATATACTTGTGTACATATATTTAGATTAGTGAGTAGGGTGGAAAGCTTAATCTTATATTGCTCTTTGCAATTGACCTTTGGCACTAATAGCCTCTACTTAGGTCTACTAGTATGTATATGCATCTACATGTTTGTGTGGTAATATACTTGTGTACATATATTTAGATTAGTGAGTAGGGTGGAAAGCTTAATCTTATATTGCTCTTTGTAATGTAGATGTCTGACGACAGACCGACTGGTGAGGAGACCCCAATTGGCTCTTCTTTTGGTTGGTTCACATCTCAGGTGGGCTCCCACCTGGGGTGGACATCGCCTCTAGTGGACCCAAGTCTTGAGTCGGTGAGAACAAGCAAAGAAATAAATAATGTTTCTACGTAGTTAGCCATAAACCATGCGTGTCATAGGTTTTTTTTTTGGTTATTTGTAGGCATGACCATCCTACACCTACCCTTCTGAGATTCTTGCACCGGTCGTAGATCCTGACTACAGTGGGATATCTCTTTACGAGAGCAGTACCTCCGTTCGACGGAGGATTTTTCTGGCCGCTACACTCCACAGCAGCTTACGACCTACGACATTTCTCCGTAGACTACACCATGGGGGAGTCAGGGAGGGTATCAGCCGCGTCGGGGGATATAAGGTTACACTTGGTTACAACTAAAATAATCATTGTCACAATTAATTAATATAATTGAGCATATTCTCAAATCTAAAGAGAGGAAGAGGGGGGAGAGAGAGATGAATGGATTGCACGACGAAAAAACTTTATAACTGCAAAATGTTTATGAATCATCTTCCAAAAGATCTCTACATGAAGCATCATCCAATTCTAAGTCCATGGCTCCTAAATCAATAAAGAGAGAAACATATATAATTGTTGTTTGTGGATGTATTGCCTTCATCATCCTCCATCTCATCATCTTCATCATCATGACAATCATCCTCGCTACTAAGACTTGCTGCCGTTGTACTTGATTCATCGACCTCCCTCTCCTCTATTTCCACCTTATCCAAAGTCGGAGGTGGAAGAGGGTTGAAGATATTCTACACTTCATTAGTGGAAAAAATGGTTCTCCCCCGAGGTGTTACGAGAATTACAAACCAAAGTTTTGGTTGGTGGATTGCTGGGATATAGATGACTTATAAATTAGAAGCTCAAAGTGAGTAACATTGGTGTAACTAACACTACAAGAAAATAAGAATAAGAAAGGTACATGTCACTCACCTGCTCACAATTGTGCGGTAAAACTAAATTGTCAATTTTCCCTGTGTGACGCACACTAGAGTCCACCATGTAGAGGCCATTCTCATGTCGTCTAGACACATTTGCAAACCACTTGCACTCGAAGATGAAGGTATGAAAGGTTCTAAAATTAACCTTTATTATCCTTTCAATAGTTTCGCAGTACCTGGCTTCATCACCGTCTGTGTCAAAGTTGCCCATGATGGCGCAATCCATGGTGGTTCTACGCTCGTCAATGTGGCGCGTATGAAAGTGATGAGCCTTTGACCATCTAGAGTTAAAGGAAAGGCACTACAAAATAGAAAAATATATTAATTTATCAAATACATATTAAAGATAATTTCAAGAAATAGCATTACAATATGGTTTAGGTATATGAGTACTCTACTTTTGGTACGGAGCCTCGTTCATACTCCCATTCTTTGCTGGTGATGTCTTCTCCGCGCGCTTTTGCCGCAATCATTCTCTCATAAATCCACTATGTACTAATGACATCTAGGAAAACATGCAAGGTGTCTAGGAACTGGCGGTGCCCTCCTTCCTCCATGTGCTTGTTTCCATGCTTCCCTCTTTTGCAAATGCTTTGCCTTTGCCACTGTCCACAAGTCCACCCACTTGGTCATAATCTTTGCATTGAGAATGCAAAAGTTATCGACCACTTGAGATAGATTCATATCCATGTTAAGTAGTTTCCCCTTTCCACTTGGCAAGTGTGAAGTCATCTTTGCATCTTCCTCATTTGACCACATGTGAGGCATTGAAGGATCAACTTGTGCCAAATACTGTGATATGTAAATAAATGCCTCTTGAATGATCCACCCTTCAGTCATACATGCCTCTGGTTGAGACCGTAGCCGCACAAAATCTTTGAGAGTCTTTAAAAGCCTCTCTAAGAAGAACACCCATCGTGCGTACGCTAATCCACATATAGCGATCTCCTCCACCATGTGAACCAAGAGGTGAATTTGACTAAGAAGGACCGATCAAGGAAATGCATCTTCAATGGCGCACACAATTTTTGTTGCAAGTGTTTGAGCAGTAGGGATAGCATCTATTTTGATTTCCTTGGAGCTCATAAATCTGCAAGAAAACACACAAGGATACACTAAGTGCTGGTTGAAATTATTGTGTACATAAAAAAGGTGTAGTTGAGTGGAGTCTTGTGGTGTACCTTACTAGCTCTCTTAGTATGAAAATAGCATCCCTGACTTTCTTGTCCCGACATATACACATACTCACCGGAAAAATGAACTACAATGAAAATCAGTGAAAGGGAAAGTGAGTGATAGTCATACACACAAACTATAGATAGAATAGGGAGTATGAAGATTACCTGAAGCATCTTGTGCCAATCAAGGGACTTCAACCCATACAATTGAACGCTTCCACCCTTCTTCGCTTTTGTGAAAGCTCCCTTTATCAACCTCATGTATCCTGTTGTGTGCGATTAGAGGCAATGATAACCTTCACCGTGTTTAATTCTTCTTTAGGAAGCATAATCTTTCCATTTGGAGCATGCCATGGAGTAGCAGAGGCGGGGAGACATTTTAAAAGCCTCAAATCCTCCCTCACACCCAGAAAGTCCTTGCCAATAATTTGGTCCAATAGTGTTTGAGCTACATTCTTGAATATGTGCATGGGATCCAAGAGGTGTTGTATTTTTAAGTCCTTCCATTATGGAAGCCTTAAAAATATGGAATACCTTGACATACCTTTTGGTGGAGGACACGAAGCCGGATTTTTTGTTGTGGTGTTCTTCCCAAATGGTCTCCCAATCTGCCATCGTGAGCTTTAGAGGAGTCTTCCCATTTGTTGGAGCCTTGTGCTTGTTATGCCCTTGAGGTAAGAAACGATGGTTGTTTGGATAGATTACCTTGTGCAAGGAACTGGGCCTCTCCGTCACCAACGATGGCCCGCAAGTAGGACATGCATTGTGCCCTGATGTGGACAACCCTGCATACATATCATATGGTTAGAGAGATGAGTGAACTACAGGGAGAGAGGGAAAGAGAGATAGACTAAAGAGGGTTACCATAAATCTCTCCAAGCCCAGGATAGTCGTGCATAGTCCACATACGGATTCCCCTCACAATGGTCTCTCTCCCCCCCTTTGCAAGTGAGACATCAACAACAGGAATGCCTCTCCATAACTCCTCCAAATCCTCGATGAGGGGCTCGAGGTAAATGTCAATATTTGAGACTTTGTACTTCCCTGGCACAAGCTAGGAAAGAAGTATAATCCCTTCTTGGTTGTCTCCCATGGTGGAATATTGTAGTTGACGATCACCACAGGCCAAGTGCTCCATGAAGTAGACTTAGTGCTGAAGGGGTTGACACCATCACTTACTAACCCAAGCCTCAAGTGTCGAGGCTCTAACCCAAACTCTGGCCATTGAGTTTTGATGTGCCTCCATATAGGTGAATCGGTAGGGACACGCATCATTCCATCATTTGAGCGATGGTACGTGTGCCACGCTAAAAGCTCCACGATAGACCTGCTTTTAAACATGTGTTGGATGCGAGGAATTGATGAAAAATGTCTCAATAGCTTGCGGGGCAGGTGTGCCCCGCTCACTTCTATCTTGTATCATGCCTCCGCGCACATGGGACATGAGGTATCATGTGCTTCCTCATGGTATAGCATGTAATTGTTGACGCATGCATGGATGCGCTCATACTCCATTCCAAGTGTAGTAACATACGATCTAGCTTGTTGATGATCTGGAGGCATGTGATGATCTTTTGGAAACATTTTGCCCATCAAATTACAACAAACACGCGTATTAGTATAATTCCTAGAAGACGACACCATAAAGTGAGAGGGAGAGAGTATATAAAATCCACATTCCATAGTTACAGAAGTAGTGCATCGAAACTTGCATTACTCCAATTGAATTTTGCTTGCAAGTTGAGGACTTCCAACGATGCTCGGAGCACCGAGTACCATGCACCGTCGTAAAGAGATGTTCAAGCACTAGTCATCAATCTATCCTCTGTTTCGGTAGCCCGTTTAGTGCAAGACTGACAATCCTTCTTGCACACGTTGCGCTCATGAGCTGGTAACTCATCACACATGTCAAACATGTGCTCATCCTTTGCCTCAAAGTGCGACGAAGATTCCATAGGAGCTACCGACGTAGAGCCAACGGGAGGATCACCATGCGGTGCACCCAAATTGCCCAGTCGCTCTTGCCTCTGCCATTCGGCCTTGCGTGCTGGTGTACCACCACCGAACACAGACCAATGGGGCACCTCCTCAAGCGACGGATGAGTCGCGCTATCATCTCTCTGAGCGCTTTTTCGAGGATGCCAAAGCCCTTCGTTCTCCACATGCTCCAAAGCAATGCCCCTCAAGCGAGGGGTTGCCCTTTTGCACTTGGCGCAAGGACAAGGTAGTTTTTCCTTGAGCCAACGATCGCGCTCAGGGCCTCCAGGGGGACCACGATCATCCCAGTCAATGTCGTGCACACAAAAAATGTTGTATATTTAGTCATGTGTCCTAAAAAATAAATAATTAGAAAAGCACTTAATTCCATTAGAAAAATTACATATAGTTAAAGTAAAAGGGAGTAAATGACAACGAGTGCTAGAATTATTCTTAACTAAAAGAGAATTTAAAAAATGCAATTAATAAACATTTAAAAGTACTACAAAATAAAGTATCCATAAAAAATTAAAAATCTTCATCAAAAAACTCAAAAGGATAAAAAATGAAATAACGTATAGCTAAGGGTAGAGGGGGTGGTTTGTACCCCCCCCCCCCCCCCCCCTTAGCTAAGGGTAGAGGGGGTGGTCTCATATATCCGTTTGAAATGGCCGGCTGTGGTAATATAGGCGATAATAGTCGTGGTAATGGACGCGGTAATATCCGCGATAATAACTGGCACCTAAAATAGGCAAGAAGGAAGAGTATGCCACGTTTTTGCTGCATACGCTGCGTTCTTGCTCTCCCCCATCTCTCCCAAGCTTCCCCCCCTCCCCTCCCCCACCCCCCCTCTCCCTTCCCTCTCTCCCTCTCTCTCTTGCTCTCTCTCCTTCTCCAAGCTTCCCCCCCTCCCCCCCCCCCCCCCCCCCCCCCCCCCCCCCTCTCGCTTTCCCCTCTCCCTTCCCTCTCTCTCCTTCTCCAAGCTTCCCAAGTTTTGTCGAAGAGGTTTTTGTCCAAGTTTCGATGAAGGGGGTATTCCGCCATTGTCTTTGAAAGCTCAACCTAGTCGAAGCTCAATCGCGCTACAAAGAAAGAGGTAAACACAAAAGCACATCCCCCTCTTTCCCTTTTGTTTTCTACTACACACACACATGCACGCGCGCACACACACACACACACATAAATCCTAAAAAAATAGAGAATCCATAATATACCTCTTTCATTAGGAAATGGTTGCTTTGCACGGCTTGTTTGAAATGGTTGCTTTGCTAGGCACGTTTGAAAATGATTGATTTGTTAAGCACGTTTGGAAATGATTGTCTGGATAGAATGTTAGAGAGAGAGAGAGAGAGAGAAATTTAAAGAGAGCTAAGATAAATGGAGAAAGGATAAATAGAGAGAGAGGAGGAGGGAAATAGATAGATAGAGAGAGAGAGAGAGAGAGAGAGAGAGAGAGAGAGAGAGAGAGAGATAAAGAGAGTGAGAGAGAAAGAGGGATATAGGTAGACAAATAGAGAGAGATAATTAATGAGAGGGAGATAAATGGAGAGAGAGAGAGAGATAAAGAGAGAATGAGAGAAAGAGGGAGAGAATTAATGAGAGGGAGATAAATGGAGAGAGAGAGATAGATAAAGAGAGAGAGAGGGAAAGAGAGGGTTAGGGATAGAGAGAGAGAGAGAGAGAGAGAAAGAGAAAGAGAGAGAAAGAGGGAGAGATAGAGAGAGAGAGATAAATGGAGAGAGATAGATAGATAAAGAGAGAATGAGAGAAAGAGGAAAAGAGAGGGATAGGGATAGAGAGAAAGAGAAAGAGAGAGAGTAAGAGGGAGAGATAGAGAGAGGGAGACAAAGAGAGGGATAGGGATAGAAATAGAGATAGATAGATAGATATTTTTATTATCATCCTCGGAGGTCAAATATGACGTATAGGACCAAATGAATATGTCACGTGGTGTGAGTGGAGGTCATAAGTGACTCTCGATGCTCAAAAATGGCTGAAATGAGCGTCGCAATAGAGAGTCCACATCGTGGTTGGGAGAGGAAGGTATGTAGGGAGAGCTCATGGCTGAATATATGGGGAAAAGAGGACCTAATGTGGTCAAAAGCTGAGCGCTCAAGTAGTGTGTGGTACTCACTCTCTCGCACTTGACGAGGGTATAAGGTGCAAAGTCGATGACACTCCTCACCAGTGCCCCAACGTCATGTCTCGCAGCGTAGAGAATGGGAGCTAAGACGAATGGAGGCAATGGTGCGGATCGCACTGAACGGGATGGGCTCAAGGATGTAGGGATGGGTTCGGTTACCTCGTTTGGAGAAGAAGAGAGATTTGTAGTTTGGGGCAATGTGTGTGGTGTAATGGTTGAAGCGAGAACCTCCGGATTTCTCCCAAGCCATGATACATTGGCGTTGTAAGAAGGCCTCATACATGCTCACGTACTTAGTGCCTACATACATGCATAAACAAATATATATATACACACATATATATGTTATGGTTGTAAATGTAGTCATCGTTTTGTGTTGGATGCACCTATATTCAATGTCTAAGTGATCAATTGATCGTAACATTACAATTCTAATGTAATGCAATAAGTAATTCCATTTCTCTCACTGAGTCTCTCTCTCTCTCTCTCTCTCTCTCTCTCTCTCTCTCTCTCTCTCTCTCTCTCTCCCCTTCTCATTCGTACAGTTGAACTACGAAGCGGAAGCTCCATCCCAGAGTCATGCATGCGCCTCCATATAAAGCAAGCACTTCGTTCAACAAAGCGTCCTCGCCTTGAAGGTAATCTTGGTGCTAGTTGCTGAGGTATTCCTTTCGAGCCTAATTTCCATCTCCTTAACTTATTTCTCTCTCTCCTCTTTCCCCTCTTTCTCTCTCTCCCTATCTCTCTCTCTTTCCCTCTTTTCCTATCTCTCTCTCTATTTACTCTCTCTCTCTCTCTCTCTCTCTCTCTCTCTCTCTCTCTCTCTCTCTCTCTCTTTCCCTATCTCTCTCTATTCCTCTCTCTCTGTCCCCCCTTCTCGACCATGCAGTTGAACTATGAAGCGGAAGCTCCATCTCAGAGTCATGCCTGCGCCTCCATGTAAAGCAAGTATTCCCTCTCTTTCTACTCCCTCTCTCTTTCTCTCTCTCTTTCTCTCTCCCTCCCTATCTCCCCTCTTTCTCTCTCTCCCTATCTCCCCCTCTTTCCCTATCTCTCTCTATTCCTCTCTTTCCCTCTCTCTATTTACTCTCTCTCTCTCTTTCTCTATGTCTCTCTCTATCTACCCTCTCTCTTTCCCTATATATTTATCTCTCTCCCCTTCTTTCCTTATCTCTCCCTGATCTCTCTTTCCCTCCCTCTCTCTCTCTCCCTCTCTCTCTCTCTCTCTCTCTCTCTCTCTCTTTCTCTCCCTCTTTCCCTCTCTCCCTCTTTCTCTCTATCCCTCATCCTCTCTATTTCTCTCTCTCTCTCTCTCTCTCTCTCTCTCTCTCTCTCTTTCCTATCTCTCCCTCTTCCTCTCTCTCTCTCTCTCTCTCTCTCTCTCTTTCCCATTCTCTCTCTCTCTCTCTCTCTCTCTCTCTCTCTCTCTCTCTCTCTCTCTCTCTCTCTCTCTCTCTCTATATATATATATATATATATATATATATATATATATATATATATATATATATATTTCTATCCCTATCCCTCTATTTCTATCCCTATTCCTCTTTCTCTCTCTCTCTCTCTCTATCTCTCCCTCTTTCTCTCTCTCTCTCTCTCTCTATGTATATGTATCTACGTGTTTGTGTCATAATATACTTGTGTACGTATTTATAGTAGGGTTGAAAGTTTAATTTTATATTGCTCTTTGTAATGTAGATGTCAGACGAGAGCCAACTGGCTCTTCTTTTGGTTGGTTCACATCCCAAGTGGGCTCCCACCCGAGGTGGACATCGCCTCCAGTGGGCCCGAGTCCTGAGTCAGCGAGAACAAGCAAAGAAATAAAGAATGTTTCTACGTAGGAAACCCTAAACCATGAGTATCATAGGTTTTTTTTTTGTTATTTGTAGGCATGGCCATCCTACACCTACCCTTCTCAGGTTCCTCCACCGGTAGTAGATCCTGACTTACAACGGGCTATCTCTTTAAGAGAGCAGTACCTCCGTTCAGCGGAGGATTTGTTTGGCTGCTACACTCCGCATCAGCTTTCGATCTACGGCATTTTTCCGCAAACTACACCATGGGGGAGTCAGGGAGGGACTCTTTACCTACAGAGCCCCGCACGGCCAGCACCTCCCTCTACTCTCCCTTCCTATCGTCCTACTCCTATTCCATCACACGGTCCTACTCCCCTTGCATCGCAGGGTCCAACTCCCATGGCATCACAGGGTCCTACGCCACTTCATTCAACTCCTACTTCGTCGGAACATCGTCGATGGACTTTCTTTGGCAGCACGCGTCGACGCTCGTCTTAGGGCAGCGAGCGCCGTGAGAGATGAAAAGGCGGCGGCGGATCTTGTTGTTTCGCGTGTTTTGGTAGTGGTGCACTACAAGAGGTACTTCACATTAGCGACGCTTGCAGTGCGACGCTTAAAAGTGAAAATTCACGGCGTCGCTATGGGCGTTGCTAGTTTATTTGTAACATAGTGATGCTCACAACGACGACCATGGCGATGCCGACAGGGGTAAAAAATAAACCAAGAGCGCTCGAAAACTCTCAGATCTGAGTTTTGGATGCTCAAGCAAGCAAAGAGGTAACCCGCGCTCTCCCTCTCTCTCTCTTTCTTCTCCACACACACACACACACACACACACACACACACACACAAGGAGAGCCAGGTATGCTCCTTCCATCTCCTCTCTCTCATGTTCCCTTCCCCTCTTTCTCTCTCTCTCCCTCTCTCTCTCTCTCTCTCACACACACACACACACACATTGTGTTTTTGAGAGAGAGAGAGAGAGAGAGAGAGAGAGAGAGAGAGAGAGAGAGAGAGAGAGAGAGAGAGCACATACATAAACAAAACACACACACACGCACATGCATAAACAAAGAATGCATACACACACACATTGAGAGAGGAAATGAGAGAGAGAGAGAGAGAGAGAGAGAGAGAGAGAGAGAGAAAAGAGAGAAGAGAGAGGGAGTAGAAAGAGGGAAATGGCATAACCAATCTACCACACTTGGGTGATAGAAAGGTTATACCATTTTCCTCTTTTTATTGGCGCACACACACACCCACACACCCACACACACACCCACACACACACACACCCCCCCGAGAAGAAGAGAGTTTTAACGTCGTAGGAAGCTATCCCAAGAGACCTTAAAGATCTAGCCCATGAGGAGTTGAACTCAAGACTTGCTATTCAAGAGGGAAATGGCATAACCAATCTACCACACTTGGGTGATAGACAGGTTATACCATTTTTCTCTTTTTATTGGCACACACACACACACCCACACACACACACCCGAGAAGAAGAGAGTTTTAACGTCGTAGGAAACTATCCCAAGAGACCTTAAAGATCTAGCCGACGAGGAGTTGAACTCAAGACCTGTTGAACAAAGAGAAAGAGAGAGAATAAAAAACCAAAGAGAGAGAGAGAGAGAGAGGGGGAGAAGACGAAAGAGAGAGGTAAGGGGAGAAAACAAAGAGAGAAAGAGATTATGTTAAAATTTAAATTAGATTAGGTTAGATTACATTTAGATTTATGTTTATGTTGAGTTTAAAATTATGTGAAATTTAGATTTACTTTAGATTAGATTTAGATTTATTTAGGTTGGATTATATTAGATTTACATTTATTTTGAGTTGGATTTACGTTAGATTAGATTTAAGTTTATTTACATTAGATTTAAATTTACGTTAGATTAGATTAGATTTAGGTTTATTTTGAGTTTAAGATTAAATTAGATCTAAATTTATCTTCAACGGACTAGCTTTTTTTAGATTTAGCTTAGATTTTAGTGCATATCAATGAAGGTGCACTTTGCATGTCAATGAAGGTGTGGTCATGATGTTAAGAATTGTATGAAAAACACTTGCTCATATGCAAAACACTGAAAAAGACTCCATTTTCCTACATGAGAAAATTTCCTGCGCTCATAGCCTCGACAGTCCATGCGGACGAGCAATTCCACTTGCATGTTCGATTGCTGCTGCCATACAATAAGCCTTCATGATCAACTAATGGAAGAGAAAATCGAGCCTACACAGAAATTAGTGATGCAAGATGACGATTCCAAGGGTCACACACACACACACACACACACACACACACACACACACACACACACACACAACACACACACACACACCACACACATACTACACAGCCCGTCAAATCTAGAGTAAGAATTAAGTGCTTTGAGCAGGCATCAACTACATTGCAAGAATGGCGTACTTGCATGCTGCAGACAAAGATCTACTGTGAAAAGATGTTAAGATACTGTGAAATGCTACAGCTAGAGAAGAGGCAAAGGGGTTTTGTCCATTACATGCACTATCATGTAGACATGGGTGTGTAGATTTCTTGTACCCACAAATATAGGCATTGACCAATAAAGACGAGATTATAACCCGGTAGTTCTGATCTCCGTGCACCTCTAGACCGAGGTGTGTGGGGATTGGACATGACTAGAGAATGTGAGGTAGTTTACAGTGTGAACAGAGAGAGAGAGAGAGAGAGAGAGAGAGAGAGAGAGAGAGAGAGAGAGAGAGAGAGAGAGAGAGAGAGAGAGAGAGAGAGAGAGAGATAAAAGACGGCGGATGCCAATAGAAGATTAAATTTATGTCCAGGTTATAAGGTTTTCACCCTCATTATGAGTAGTGACGAGGATGTGGGGCCGTCCAACCGAAACACCTATCTCTCAATGAGGATCTTATATCCTTGTAATCAATGCAAGCATGCTGTGCGACGGACAAGTCGCGTTTCTTTGCAACACGTTCGTGAATTTGGCAAGTTTGATCCATCTATTATAGATCGATTTGTTGCCAATTATAGCTTTTCGGACTCTGATGCTGGCCAACAGGTAGCAATCTTGCAACCCAATAGACGTGTTCGCAGGCGCTTTGGTCAAGCAGCATATGTGAGGCCACAAGATGTAGCCTCTGAAAACTCGGGGGATGATCATGCAAACCACATTCCCAACAAGGCAATGTTTGAGCCCGAGATTGATGAAATGATCGAGACGATCATGGATTCAGAAAGGCTTATCTCCGATGATATGAAAAGTGAAGCCGATACGCCATTGTATGATGGAGCACGCGTGTCTAGATTGAAGGTGCTCTTGGTTCTTCTCGAGATTCAGACAAAGTTTGGATGGAGTGACACTAGCGTCACAACGCTTTTCAAGTCATCTATTACAATGTGTTTACTTTAATAAAAAACTCTAGATGTATAATGATCTGATAGATTTTCACACAATTGTACCGCATTGTTTTCGCTGTGTAGATTGCTCAAAGAGCACATACTACCAGCTGATAATGTGATGCCAGATTCCAGAGAGGAAGAAAGAAAGATCTTGCAAAACTTGGGGATGGATTACAATTCGATCCACGCTTGTCCTAATGACTACATTCTTTTCAGAGGGGAATACATAGACATGGAGAAGTGTCCGAAATGTGATTCCGAGACATATCTTTTTGAAAACCATGCATATTTTTTCAATAACGACAATGGTGTTGTAACTATTACATTTGCAAAGTTTAACAATCAAGTGATTTTGCTATAATGTACACACAACCTCTTGTAGTGGCAGCTATGTATGCGGTAGTGGTTTCTCAGCAATAAGCGCGGTAATAGTCGCGGAAATATAGCGCAGCCATTACTGCGTCAGTTGTTGCGTACCGCACATATTATTGGTACACGCTAATTCAAAAATAAAGATGTTCATTTGGGCCACCCAAAAAATGAGCACCTTTATTTTTGACTTGCATAAAACAATGAAACATCAATTGTTTTTTGGAAGAGTATAAAAAATACCAAAGAATTGAAATTGAATTTACTTTACCTTGACAATTTAAAATGTAGAAGATCAACTATTTAAAAAAGTTATAATAAAAAGTAAATAGTTGTATAAACATTGTGCCACATTCGGACTTTACAAAAGTTTTGGACAAAACATTTTTCTCTCTAATCCTCCTCTATCTCGTCGTCGTCCAGAGGCATGTATGTTGAATCACTTTGACTCTACATAAACCCAAACCAAATTAAACACTTATTAACAGCTTAAAACAATTGATATAAAATTAATTATTTAAACTTAGCACTTGTAGTGGTCCAACCGTCATGTCGAATTGCTCGCGAGAGATATGGCTGTTTTTGAACAACCATCGCCAAGTATCAAATTATGTATGTCGCTGTTGATACTTGACCATCTCTCACTTGATACTTGACCATCTCTCTGGTTGGTAGAGAGAGAGTGATATTTTTCTAAGTTAGCAATAACAATACCAAATCATCAACTATAATCTTTATAATCACCGATCGACGTAATAATTCAATTAATTTTACATATTTATCCTTCCAAGCTCCCTTGCCTCCTGAGCCATAGTGCGTGGGAGTTTGTCTTGCGCGAGCCTCGCGTTGTTGTCTGTATGATGAGCCCATCGTCGCAGTTTGATCGCTCTACCCACTCCCACTCCACGTCTGCCATGTTGCCGCCGCGGTAACTCCTGTCTGGATCTCTAACCTGGTGGACTTCTACGTGCCGCACAATGGACTGCTTGTTTTTAGAAATGTCTTTATGTAGCCCTCCAACCATTGTTGTGAAAAACATTGATCGGGGACGTTTGAAAATCTAGCTAACAGATGGTCCTCAATGTATCGTGCATGATCCAGCAGTTGATCTCTAAACTTTATAAGTTGATCTCTAAACTTTATAAAACAGTTCTTATACGTTGAATGTATAAGAATTTATAGATGGCGTCGAAATGCCATGCCCTGTGCTGTGCTGAAATCCACCTCCTTGCCATATTTAACCCTATAGTAGTGTCCATGCGTGTCTGGCATGGGTGCATCAGTATCCTCGTCCTCTACGTCAGGGACGGCACGCTCTGAAAGTGGGGACTCCGTTCTCCCGCCACTACAAGAGGTTGTGTGCACTTGTGACGCTGTTAGCGACAGAAATACATTGGGTTTTTATACTCTTCGGTGTTGCTAAGATCGTCGCTAACAACGTTGATACGGAAATGTCGCTATGAGCGACGCCTATAGCAACGAGCATAGCGACGTTTACAAGCCACCTATAGAGACCTTTATAGCGATGCTATAGAGCCTTATATAGCGACGTGCATAGTGACAACCGAGAGAAAAAAAATTGGTGACAGGGAATTGAATGCCCTGCCACCCATCAACCATATTGAATGTTTCAATAATTGAGTAAACCTAAATGAATTCAAGATAAGCCCAGATTCACCTTTGAAAGAAAGTGCAAGCTTAGATATAGACCCAAAGTAGTAACCCACAAGACAATATAACCATTAACTCCATCATCCATAGTATTGTTTGCAGAATAAAGATACAAAACTGACAAAAGTAAATGGATGAAAGTAAATCAATGACAATTGTACACATCATAGGCAAGATCACTTGATTGTTAAACTTTGCAAATGTAATAGTTACAACACCATTGTCATTATTGAAAAAATATACATGGTTTTCCAATAGCTACAAAAAGACGTATAAACGTCATCTCATGATACATATTCTATGACAAAAGGAAACTAATGCTATCTAGCTACGGCTAGACTGACGTCATCTAATCAGACGTCTCATCACATCCAAGTGGCGTATCTATCGGATTCTATTAAAAAAACAATAAGACAGGTTTCTGTAAGTATAAACATTTAATTTATAAAACAATACAACAAATAGAAAAGAGTAAATCCTAATACTAACCATGCCGCCGTGAGAACTCAGAATGTCCATCCAGACGTTTTATGCCCTTCCTGTCTGCGTACTCGTGCTCGTACAGTGTGGGGTCACGTCCTATCACCCTAAACTATCAAACCTAAAGAGTAATGCGAAAACACTTACAAAATCGGCCTCAAATGATGCCCACTCGCCGCTCCCCAAGTGGTGCGAGCTCCCTGCCTCTACTCGCGCTTTGGATGCCTCCTTTTGTTGCTTCCACTTGTCGGGATTCTCGCGGGCTGCTTTCTTCGCATTCTTCCAATCTTCTTTGGCCAGCCAAGCTAGTCCGTTCCACCCATGCTTAATTTCTTTTTTCACTTTGGAACGCTTGTGCTTGCAGTATTCACGCATTCGAACCTTCATCAGGTCTTCATTGAAGCGGTCATCCCGTGTTGAAACGGGAAACTCGTCATATAGCATGCTGATGACTCTCTCTTTTAAATCACTTGGTACTTCACTCCAGGTGTTTAGTATGTAGTGTCTAAACACCTGAGAGCAAAGACTGCGCATGCACGAGATCACTTTCTTGCCTTCATCATCCAAGATGATGCCACCGCCGAAGTCGACGGAGTAAGGCAAGCCCTCTTGCTGGTGACGCGTGAACCTGGGTGTCCTGGAAGGGGTCTCTAGCGGCGTGTCGATGGGGGTATGGACGCCAGGTGTCTCCACTGGAGTCTGGGCCCCGAAGCGAGGAGTGTCGAGATTGGAGTGACTCCTGGAGAAGTAGCTAGTGGTGTGTGGCTACTAGGAACGTCTGTCAGCCGCGCAAAACGTGGTGTAGATGGCGATGCCGTGGCTAGTGTGGGGGCGGGCAAAGAATGGGAGGGTAAAGAGCCTCGTCGAATACGAGACGTGTCAAGGCATCGGTGGCGGAATCTCCACAACAACCGTTGTTGCCACCACTAGAGCGTTGGTGCCTAGATGAGTGTGAAGATCGTCTTGTCGACACCAAAGCTTCAGAGCATGCTGAATGCTCCGAAATAGAGGGAGATGCTAAAGGAGCAGGAATGCGTGATGGTGCTCCAGAGAGATGACGCTCCACGTACCACTGTCTCTGCTGGGGTGACAAAGAAGAAAGAAACTCATCATCATCCATACCTACATTAAACACACGCACATTCAATCTTAATATTGAATGAATGGAGAAGAAAACATGGACAAGTAGAGAGAGAGAGAGAAAGAGAGAGAGAGAGGACTCATAAAGGGGGAGGGATTCTTGTGTAGAGAGATTTTGTTGAATTTCTGTGAATCTTTTAAAGCACTGTGCTCCGAGTGCCATGGATATTGAAGCTACATCGCGAAGGCCTGCTCATAGAAGTTGCTTGCTCCATCACTAAATCTAATTTATCGGGTGAAAGAGGCGTTGAGAAGCAGTAGTAGTGCTTCTTAGTGTCTCTTTCACCTGATCAACTAGATCTAGCGGTGGGACGAGGAGCATCTATATTGAGCAGACCTTCACGATTGCAGCTTCGGTCTCCATCGCACCCGGAGCGTAGTGCTTGTCGTCCCTGCTTGCGAGAACATACCTAGAGCATATGTACCTAGAGTGAACGCAAACACCATTAAATACAATGACGCAATGACGCATATAGACAAAAATGGACAAAAAGCCACGTGAATACAATATACATTATAAAACGGAGAAAAATTGTTCAAATACAATATTTATGGCTTTAAGAGGTCTCTCTCTCATCCTCACAAAGCTCGGCATAGTTTCCTATATCTATATGGAGATCTCCGTTTAAACTGATATCCTCCGTTTCATTTTGTAGATCCTCTGCATGCACCCCATAGAGAGTAGTAGCTTGATGCTCGTCTGGCACCACCTCAGCGACTTCTGACTAAGCATCTTCTCCGATCTCCTCCATTGATGCCGACGTGATTGGCACATGGTAGCCTTCAGACATCCGTGCACTATGAGGGGCTACCTCTATGACATACCACCAGTTTGATGCAGACTTTGTAGGATGAAATATCACCTGCCAGCCACATAACTTACATGAGAGCTTCCAAGCACATAACTTCTAAAATTCGATGTTAACTATTTACATACTTACTTGTTCACAATGCTCGGGTAGTACGAAAGTGTCTCTTAGGTTAGTCCATTTCTTAGTTGAATCCACCTCAAGAAAACCAGACTCTCATCTATGCACAGTAGTGCCGCGACCCTCCATGATTATCTTGAACCATTGCACATCGAACAAGTCGACAAAAAATCCTCTATAATCGATCCTCAAAATCTCTTGTAGCGTGCCGAAGTAAGTGAGTTCCGCCACCACAGGATCTGCATTAGAGGACCGTCGTCGACTATACTGATCAAATTTTTCCATGATTCCACAATCTTGAGTAAAATGCTTTTTGTCGATCCATTCCACCCTAAAATGTCGACCTTTACAACATGCTACTATATGTGACTTATACTACAACCAACAAAGATTATGAGTGACCGTTCAAACATCTAGAAAGTCACTAGTCGTACATTGCAAACTTACCTTGGTCGCGCAACCCCGAGAGTACTCCCACTCCTTCTCAGTCACTTCTTCACCGCACTGTTGTGCGCTTTTCAATTGGTTGTGCAACCATGTTAAGCTCGTGAATGTTGGTAGGCTCTCCAGACCTGTCGAATAGTACATCGGTGGTCGTCTTCCCCATCTCCACTCGATTTGTGCCCTTTGTCGCTCTTGCTTTGCATCCTCATATTGTGAAATCCACTTTTGCATCATTGGATTGTGAAGTATGCAAAATCGGTTGATTTTAGCCTCTAGATCTTCCATCATCTTCTTCTTAACACCGAGATTGCACATGACAATCCCAGATATGCGCTCATTATCTATAGTTTGCCATAGCGTGTCTCGGGCCTGTGTGTCGACTCATATCCAGCACTTCTATGCCAATCCACAATTGTTGTAGCTCTTCCAATAGTGGACGAAGATACATATCCATATTCTTCACTTTATACCGCCAGGCACAATCAAGCTGAGCCATAGGTGCCCCTTCTTCGTAGTCAACCACGGGGGAAGGTTGTAGTTGACAATGACAACGGGCCATACATTGTAAGATGTTGATCTTTGACCAAATGGATTTACGCCATCCATAGCCAGGCCTAGGCGCAAATTTAGAGCTTCCCTGGAAAAATCTGACCATGTTTCATCTATATGTTTCCAGGTTGCACAATCTGCAGGAATCCGTAGCACACCATTCGGAGATTTATTCTCCTCATGCCATGATGCTAGGGCGGCCATGGACTTACATTCAAAGAAATGCTTGATGCGACGAAGCAGAGAAAAATGTCGCAAAACCTTTTGTGAAATTTTTGTTCCGTGGAGATGTACTCGATATCTCTCGGAATCACATTTCGGACACTTCTCCATGTTTGTGTATTCCCCTCTGAAAAGAATGCAGTCGTTAGGACAAGCGTGGATCGAATTGTAATCCATCCCTAAGTTTTGCAAAATATTTCTTGCTTTCTCTCTGGAATCTGGCATCTCATTATGAGCTGGCAGTATGTGCTCTTTGAGCAATCTACACAACGAAAAAAATACGATACAATTGTGTTAAAATCTATCAGATCATTATACATCTAGAGTTTTTTATTAAAGTAAACTAATTGTAATAGATCACCTGAAAAGTGTTGTGACGCTAGTGTCACTCCATCCAAACTTTGTATGCATGTTGAGAAGAACCAGGAGCGCCTTCAATCTAGACACACGTGCTCCATCATACAATGGCGTATCAGCTTCACTTTTCATATCATCATAGATAAGCCTTTCTGAATCCATGTCTGTCTCGATCATTTCCTCGATCTCTGGCTCAAACATTGCCTCGTTGGGAATGTGGTCTGCATGATCATCCCCGGAGCTATCAGAGGCTACATTTTGTGGCCTCACATATGCTGCTTGACCAAAGCGCCTGCGAACATGTCTATTGGGTTGCAAGATTGCTGCATGTTGGCCAGCGTCAGAGTCCGAAAGGTTATAATTGGCAACAACTCAATCTATAATAGATGGATCGAACTTGCCGAATTCGCGAACATGCTGCAAAGAAACACGTCTTGTCCGTTGCACAAGATGCTTGCATTGATTACAAGGACATAAGATCCTCGTTGAGAGATAGGTGTTTCGGTTGGACAACCCCACATCCTCGTCACTATCATAATGAGGGTGAAAACCTTATAACCTGGACATAAATTTAATCTTCTACTGGCATCCTCTGTCTTTTCTCTCTCTCTCTCTCTCTCTCTCTCTCTCTCTCTCTCTCTCTCTCTCTCTCTCTTTGTTCACACTGTAAACTACCTCACATTCTCTAGTCATGTCCAATCGCCACACACCTCGGTCTAGAGGTGCACGGAGATCAGAACCACCGGGTTATAATCTTGTCTTTATTGGTCAATGCCTATATTTGTGGGTACAAGAAATCTACACACCCACATCTACATGATAGTGCATGTAATGGACAAAACCCCTTTGCCTCTTCTCTAGCTGTAGCATTTCACAGCATCTTAACATCTTTTCACAGTAGATCTTTTCACCGTTTGTCTAACTCTAATTTTTTTACCTTAATCTCGAAGGTAGACTCTAATATAAAAACTCAATCCAAAATCTAATCTTAAATCTAACCTAATTGAACATGTGCTGATCCGCTCCATTGAAGGGTAAAAGACATACCAATGGGGCTACTATCTGTGTAGATGTGAATGGACCTCACATATACAAACACTTCAATGCAAGAGTTTAATAATCTCACCTCTCCACCCCGTCGATCCATGACCCACTCGTCTCTTTCAAGCCAATCAGTTCTGGCATCTGTGCATCTGACCTCCGATGCTTCATGTAGTCGCGCATGTGTCTCCTCATCCAAGCATCGTCAAATGTATTCCCCAGAGAGGGAAAATGCCGATGCAGCGTAGCAATAAGATAATCCTTGGAGGCTTTATTCTGATCCCTCCAAGAGACCATGACAGACTACAGTGTGTCAGAAAACGTGTCATAAAAACTAATATCTAACCAACCCAAATGATTTTCTCATATTAAACTGATCACTTAATGTGGGAGAATAAACGGGAACAAGGGTTAAGATATAGACATGTGCTTTTAGATCTATCTCAACACGGGGCCATTGGTAAAAGGCCCCAAATGAGAGATGTTCTATCAAAGAGCAAGGCTAACCAATGGAGCATAAGACCTTAGGGTTAGCTTCATTGAAGACCTCCAATAATATGTGTAAAAGTCCTTTGACCTTAGGTAAGAGCTTGAGACGCGGGAACCCGACCTAGCTCGAGGTGCTTGTCCTGCTTGTCATGCTTGATGACTAAGGTGCTTGAGGTGCTTGATGATTGATGTGCTTGAGATGCTTGATGTGCTTGAGATGCTTGATGTGATTAATGTTTGAGATGCTTGAGGTGCTTGACATGATTGAGATGTTAGGGTTGCACTTGAGGTGAGAACCCAGCCCAAGCTTAAAGTGCTTAAGGGCCAAGCTTGTGGTGGGAACTGGGCCTATGCATGAAGGGTTGAGGTGTCAAAAATTCAAAGATTCAATCCCTACAAGGAGGGGGCGAGCCCTACATGAGGGGGGATGAGAGAGAACACTCACACACTCACACAAGGCATGCATGGTACAAAGAAAGCAAAAGGAACACTTGTCAAGTTCCTCCTCATGTTGTCCTCATTGTGTGCCTGAAGTCTATTGGTTGGCCACCCAAGGGGTCCAATGATAATTTAGGAGATTTAATTAATTGATTTTTCATTTATCTAGCCCTCTCTCTCAAAGGGGAAAGGGGGGACACTTTTCTCAAGGCTACCCTTGCTGCTTGTAATGCCTCCTGCTTATGATTGGCTAGGCCTGGAGGGGTCCAATGAGCTTCAAGCATGAGCTACAAGGGGGGGTCGACCCAAGAAATCTAGGGGGGTATAATCACCCACACACACTCACAAACACTCTCATTGTGTGCTATGCAAGGTGCAAGAGGTCCATCTCCTTCTCCAAGCTCCTTGAGAAGTTGAGAGCCTACACCAACACTCTTGGCTATGGAATGCAAATCCAACCAAGAGCTATGATTCAATGCTTAAGCTTTCCATCTTCATTACTATGCTATTATGTATGCTAAGAAAGAAGAGTGATGATAAGTGAGGAATTATTTCTTTCTCCTATGGAATACTTCTTCTTCCTCTTCCCTACCCTCATTCCCTGCTAGCTCTCTCCACCTTCGAAGGTGTTTGAGGTCTTGGGACTGAGGCTTGGGATAGTTAATGCTTTCTACAAAGTGCATGTTATGCTTATTGCAAGAAGGCTAATGGTTTATTGCAAGTAGATTAGTTACTTAATACAAGTAGATTAATTGTATTGCAAGGTAGATTAATTGTTGCTTTAGGCACAAGTTGATGCATAAAAGTATACATCCTCATGCACTCAAATGATTTAGGGAACACAAAGAATAATGATGTTCACGAGTTCTTGATTGTTTTCAAGCTAAGATTGATTGTTGATATTATGCAAAAGCTTGGTGTATGAAGCTTCCAGATCCATACTGCCAAAGAGGTCTCAAGGAACACAAAGATTGTATTGTATCAAGTCTCTCTTAATGAGAAGTTCTATAATACAAATGCCTTTTGGAGGGGAGACTGACTCCACATAAATCCGGTCCTCAACTGTTGTCATATTCTCTAAAATCTCTCTCTCTCTCTCTCTCTCTCTCTCTCTCTCTCTCTCTCTCTTGCAAAGGTATTGCTCATGCCTAGTTAATTAAGTGTTATGATTAAGTTGCTACTACCAATTTAGTTCACCATCTATGCTCTCAAAGTTTCTCACTCTAATTCTCTTAATTCCGCTATTGTCTAAGTTCATAGGCCATTTCCATTACAAAAGCTATCTACACAACTGTCGTATGCGGCCCATCACCTGCTTCCCCTCATGGGTCATAATGATCTCATCGGACATACGATTGATGAGGTACGCGTATCCCTTTGGCATGTCCCTCCCGTTAACTATAGCAACCATGTCCGGTGAATGGTCATTGTCCAGGCCTCTAGGTGACCCGATGCAGTGTTCGGGTCACTCCTCAGCATCTCCGACGTAGTGGCTGGGACACCACTCTCAAACGCGTAGGTAGTATGATCCTTCGATGTAGTCTGAGCAGTCTCACAAGCAGGGACACTCCTCGATGTGCCCTAGAGACTCTGCAACACATGAGCTCTAAGAACGACGTGCTCCTCGCCACAACAACCACCACCGTTACACTGTTGTGGAATTGTTGGTCCGCATGGTCCATCAAACATAAATCTAGATCTAATTTAATCTTAAACTCAAAATAAACCTAAATTTAATCTAATCTAACATAAATCTAAATCTAACGCGCGTAAATAAACCTAAACTAATCTAACGTAAATCTAACTCAAAATAAACTTAAATCTAATCTAATCTAACCTAAATAAACCTAAATCTAATATAATGTAAATCTAAATCTAACTTAATTTTAAACGATAAAAAGAGAAAAATGGTATAACCTTTCTATCACCCAAGTGTGGTAGATTGGTTATGCCATTTCTCTCTTGAATAACATGTCTTTAGTTCAACTCCTCGTCGACTAGATCTTTAAGGTCTCTTGGGATAGTTTCCTACGACGTTAAAACTTTCTTCTTCTCGGGTTTGTGTGTGTGGGTGCATGTGTGTGCCAATAAAAATAAGAAAATGGTATAACCTTTCTATCACCCAAGTGTGGTAGATTGGTTATGCCATTTCCCTCTTGAATAACAGTTCTTGAGTTCAACTCCTCGTCGGCTAGATCTTTAAGGTCTCTTAGGATAGTTTCCTACGGCGTTAAATTAAACTCTCTTCTTCTCGTGTGTGTGTGTGTGTGTGTGTGTGTACGCCAATAAAATGAGAAAAATGGTATAACCTTTCTATCACCCAAGTGTGGTAGATTGGTTATGCCATTTCCCTCTTGAATAACAGGTCTTGAGTTCAACTCCTCGTCGACTAGATCTTTAAGGTCTCTTGGGATAGTTTCCTACAACGTTAAAAATCTCTTCTTCTTCTTCTTCTTCTCTCTCTCTCTCTCTCTCTCTCTCTCTTCCTCTCTCAATGTGGTGTGTATGCATTCTTTGTTTATGCATGTGTGTGTGTGTGTGTGTGTGAGAGAGAGAGAGAGAGAGAGAGAGAGAGAGAGAGAGAGAGGGGGGGGAAGGGAACATTAGAGAGAGGAGAGGGAAGGAGCATACCTGGCTCTCCTTCCTCTCCTCGTGTGTGTGTGTGTGTGTGTGTGGAGAAGAAAGAGAGAGAGAGGGAGAGCGCGGGTTACCTTTTCTTGCTTGAGCGTCGAAAACTCAGATCTAAGATCTGAGTTTTCGGACGCTCTCGGTTATTTTTTTACCACTGTCGTCGGTATCACTATATGCGTCGCTAGTTTACTTGTAACTTAGCGACACCCATAGCAACGCCTATAGCGACGCCATGGGTTTTCACTTTTGAGCGTCGCACTGCGAGCGTCGTGAATATGAAGTACCTCTTGTAGTGTGCGGTTATTGCTGCCCCCATAAATTTTTCTATCTTTTTTTCTTTCTTTTTCCGCGGCAATGTTAGCGGTTATAGACAACTCCTCTTATAGTGTAATGGAGTGGAGACCATTTTCGATCCTCTTCCACCTCCGACTTTGGATGAGGTGGAGACAAAGGAGAGGGAAGTCGATGAATCAAGTCCGGTGCTGGCAAGTTTTAGCGAGGATGATTGTCATGATGATGAAGATGATGACATGGATGATGATGAACTCGAAGATGATGAAGCCAATACATCCACAAATGACAATTCCGTTTCTCTCTTTATTGATTTAGGAGCCATGGGCTTAGAATTGAATGATGCGTCATGTATGGATCTTTTGAAAGATGATTCATAAACATTTTGTAGTTATGAAGTTTTTTGGTCGTGTAATCCATTCATCTCTCTCTCCCCCCTCTTCCTCTCTTTAGATTTGTGAACATGCTGAATTATGTTAATCAAGTGACAGTGATTATTTTAACTGTAACCAAGTGTAATCTTATTATCCCCCCTCCTCTCTCTCTCTCTCTCTCTCTATCTTTCAGCTTTCTCTTTTCTTTTTCGAATTTGAAAATTTCATACAATATTCTTTAATTTCTATTGAGAGGAGGGAAACACCAAAATTTAAAAAGGGGGGGGGGGGGGGGGGGGTTTAAGCCAGAACTTGAAAGTTTAGGTGCTAATTTTTTTCCAGAAATAAACGCGATAATAACAGTGGTAACAACTACGGTAAAAAACACGATAATAAACGCGAAAACAGTCGCGGTAATAATTTAAACACAAAAAAATCCCCCGCCCTCCTCTCTCTTCTTTCTCTAGCTGAGTTTGCACCTTCTCTCTACAAAACACGGTTTGGAGATTTTTATAGTGTCCTTTATTGTGCTCCTTGCTCAACATCTCTTCACAACAAGAGAACTCTTCGTCGCCATTGTGTAAAACCTTTTAGAATATGCAACAAATACATGGATGTAGTCGTGTACGATCCGTGTTTTCCTTGCGGTACAATATTTCGGACATAGCGGTCACATGCCTTGTGCAACCTACTTTATCCAATAGCCGTTGTTTCATGTTTTAATATCATTTTTTGAAAATGTAAAATCATACGTTTCAAAAAAATTTGCAAGCAAAACAAAGGGAAAAACCCAAATTTGAATGATTTAAGTGCCAAATCTACGGTCCGTAATAATGACGGTAATATTCGCGGGAATAACCGTAGAAAATTACACGGTAATGTCCATGGTAAAATTTAAACTATAAAAAAAACTCCCCCACCTCCCTTCCTCTTCTTTGGCCAATCTATTTTGGACTCTCTCTACAAATCGCAGTAAAAAGCCGCGGTAAACGTTTTCAAATTTTCATGGTGTACCGAGTTCGAGATCCCAGAGGGTTGCAACTTAGCAAGGACCTCAACAAGTCAGAGCCATAGTGACACCAGATGCTTGCCCAATCTGTGACGCTTCAATGTAACTTTAAGAGGGGGTGGGTCCTACTAGGACCATCTTTTTAGCACGACACGTTAAAGATAAAAATTAAGTAGACATATTTAGTTAAAAATTAAGTAGACATATTTAGTGATAAATTAAGTAGACATATTTAGTGATAGCCTGATCGATACCTTACCTAGAGGGCCAAATGTTACCTTTGTTGCTTAGAAAAATATTTTTTGACCTTGCTCTTTAAGATTAAATTAATGAAAACTTAATTTATATCAAAATTTAAGGTATGTACTAGGATTTGTAATTGGAATGCACAATTTACTTGGATTCAAGGTTATTCAATTGAATTACAACCTGGAAATTTTCACTACAAAGCAAAATATGTGAGCATTGGGTACCTTCACTACCTATATATAGTGACCTAATCATCCTTTTATCAAGCCAACTAATTACAAGTCAGATCTTAATTAAAAGTATCCTTTTATTAAGCCGACTAATTACAAGTCAGATCTTAATTAAAAGTATTTGTTAAGAAAGCACAGGACAGAAGTTGATAGAACTAAAATATCTTTCATAAGAGCAAGAAGTTTGCTATATTCAAAGGATCACTGAGCGGCTCAAATTATAACACTAATTAAACTGCAATTTCCCTTTTGGGTAATGAAGCTCACAGTACTTCATTAACATATAAAGCTAAATAGAGATATGAGGAACCCAAAATTAACCCATGCATGTTATAGATATAATGAACAGCTCGAAATCATGACAGAAATGAAGTTTATTCCGATTCTCAAAGTTAGCACACAATTATATATAAGCATGTACAACAGAATCATCCAAGAGACTCATTCTATGCAGTACCCTCCGCAATTGGGCACCTCATGCACATGAGCTATATATACTTGGGAGGTTTGGATCGAGCGGCAATATAATTGGAGCTGCATTATAAGGATAATATAACACATACTATGATGCTCTAGAGAGCAAGCATGCAAGCATGTGTAGCTAAGCATGTGTAGCTCCTCACCAGCACCACCGCCGTCCCCGATAGTGTATAACATCGTCCCGCAATCATCCGACATGACAACTGCAAGTTTGTTAATGTTATGATGCCCTGACCCAGCCTCTATTGGTGCATAAATGGCCTTACTTATATAGTGGATGTAAATTATGTGCATCTTGCTCCCTCCTTTGATGTAACCTCTTGTTATGAATGTTCCAAACATCGATCAGCTAGAGGAGGCTCTAAGCTCTAGCACGGTGATCAGTTCCCGGCCTACCACATTGGTGGTGCTGTCCATAAATTAGTTATGTGGTGGGGTTGCATAAGATGCTACTCTAGTTAGTGATGGTAACACCTCGCCTCCATCGGCGGGTGACGTCTTCCTTCTGCCTCTTTCCCCTTTGCTGTTATGAGCAAACTTCATGCTTGCATGGTGCATCCCCATGCTCTCCTCTTGAGAGGACCACTCTCTTCCATAGTACGACTCCTCTGTCACATCCGCCTTGCTCGAAGGCCCACAAAGCATTCCTCCCCATTGCGGAAAATACACCGTGAATACGACAAGTGTGCAGCACATACTCATGATACCCATGCTGGTCAGACCGGTATCCATGGTTATGCTTGGGTTGGTGAAGAATAGTAGCTGAAGCAACATCGCCCCCACATTTCCGCCTGCTCCGGATATCCCGGAAACAATCCCCAAAGACCTGTCAAAAGAGATCGCAGCGCATTCAATATATTCCATTCCACCACATTATAAGTTTACACACACATCTACAACAAGAGATGGGAACATGTGAATAACCTGCGAGAAATGAAAGGGATAACACTAGTTGTAGCACCACCGGCACCTTCACAAAAGATGGCAAATATGAGCAGGACGACGACCGCAGGCCCAAGACCATTGGCTCTGGGCAAGATGATACAAAATACTCCACACAGCGTTTGCAAGATCCAAAGAACCCACAAGCGACCTCGCATGCCAAATCGATGGGCCACAAAATCTGAGAGAGCACCTCCAAAAGGCCTTGTGATGAAGTTGGCTAACCCAAAGAGGGAGGCTACCACCCCAGCCACAAATAAGGTTAGTTGGAACTTGTCATAGAAGTACTCAGCGATAACATTGTCAATCGTTAGCTCGACTCCGAAGCAGAAACCATATATCATTCCTAACACCCATGTCCTGTAATTCTTTGCCCCATTTATGATAACCTGACACATAAAAGGTTGTAATAAATGAGCTCACTTTAAGCATGGATATGAGAGGAAGAGACAGAAAAGAGCATGAAATCTATAGACATTCTTATGATTGTCAGCATGTCATTAACATTCAGAATACCTTGACATAGCTATCCTTCATACGGTCACCCGTCTTCCGGAGCTGCCGATAGTTTCCAAGAGGTGTGTCGCGAGTGCTGGTAAGCATGATGATTCCCATGAGCACTTGAATAGTACCTGGGATGAAAAAAGATAATCGCCAGGCAGTGAAGCGCGATGCACCGAATAAGCTTCGGTTGCTGAGAACATCAAAAAGCACAGGCATGATAATTTGTGCGGCACCGCCTCCCAAGTTTCCGCACCCGCTGGTGATCCCCGTTGCAAGGCCGACAATTGGGGAGCTGAACATTGAGCTCATCCAGAATTGGCATGTCACAAAGGTTGCGAGCGAGAATCCTATGAAAAACCTGCATATTGTGCAAGGATCCAAGACTTGGGTTAATGCATGATACAAGTGCAAAAACGTAAGAATTCCATATAATTATATCTAGTCCAAGAGCGTTATAGCCAGTGCAACATAATATTAAGAAGAAATCACCTGCACAGAATGAAGCCTGTTGCGGTTGACACGGTTGCCATGTAGAACACAGCTGGTGCTGTGAGCAATATCACACATGCGCCAGCATACCTTGGTCCCACAATATCACAAGCAAACCCCATGACTAGGCGTGATGCAATCGAACCACAAACGGATGCGATTCCCGCCTGGCCAATTTCTTCCTTGCGGAGATTGAGATTATCCCGAATCACCGGCAACAGAGGTGCTGCCGCAAAGCTGGACAAGAAACAAATGAAGAAGGAGAACCAGGAGATGTGGAAGCTCCGCATATGTGGCTGTGCAAAGGAGAAAAGGGCGATTCTCTTGGCTTTGAACTCTGAATCCACAGGGAGAGGGAATTTAATGGGCGGATCTGGGGTGATAATTGCGTCTGGTGCTGCAATGGAGGCACTCTGCTTCTGGGCAGGATGGTTTGTAGAAGCTGCAGCATCATGATCGAGAGTGAGCTCTTCGAAACCGTTGACACTGTTAGATTCTTCGACATCCGAGGTGTCGGAGCCAATGCCAATGCCATGGCTGAGATTGTCAACAATATTGACGTTGTGGGAGTACTTGTTCATTTTGTTGTCAGGCTAGCGCCCGAGTCAGCTCTCTCTCTCTCTCTCTCTCTGAACTTGCTCAGCAAGATCTAACTTCTCTCACCAGAGCTCTCTAGCCACAGTTCTAAACCTAAACCCGCATGAGCCTGCACAGAGAATGAGAATCACAGATCTCTCTCTCTCTCTCTCTCTCTCTCTCTCTCTCGCTCGCTCTGTGTGTGTGTGTGTGTAGAGAACGCACGTACACGAAGGCTCTCTCCTCTTTCTACAAATACCCTTCTCTCTGAGTATGCAAAGAGAAGGAGCAGCTTATAAGCCCTACGCAGAGGAAGAGGCTGGAGAGGGAAGGAAATGGCAGGAGAGAGAGACCGAATAGAGATTTTGCATGGCACTGGCCGCAGTTCACGAACTTATAGGCGCTGGAATGTAATAAAAAATTCGAATTTAACAAGAAATTTTCGACAAGGAAATAGGAAACTTGGGTTTCCAGCTTTCCAAACAGAAGTCAAGCCTTCGACGTCAGCACAAGAGTTTAAAAGAAAGTACTTCCACGTACAAAGACAGTGGTACTGACTGCCACTCTTCACAAGATTGACCACATGCGTCTTGCTTGGTTGGTTGGGCTTCCCATAGAAATTAGCGGTCCCCTCACCACCACTCGTGACTTTAAAGGTTAGATCATTTGGTAGCCACACTAATTTGGACGGTGTTAACCTTTACTCATTTCATAAACTAGTACGGCTGGCTGGCAGCCGGCCTCTCTCTCTCCCCCTCTTCTCAGGAGCTCTTTATCGCGTGCAAAGGGGCTTGTTTTTGTTTTGGACTTTAGCCTTCAGGTCGCAGATTGCGACACGTGTAAAGGGCTCCCCCTTCCGCCATATTATGTTAGTAGATACCAAATTTGACAAAAGGTGAACATGCTCCTGAAGACTAGGCGCTTCAATTTGGGAAAGGATCATTAAAGTCATACAAGAGAGCAGAGTGACGATCCACATGATCGGAGGCTAAACAAGCCTAAGAGGACTGGTCTAGAACAATACATGTCATGATGACATCTTGTAATAAGTAAAGCCTAGGAGTAATTGTGGTTTCTCTGTCAAGCAGAAAACTTGTAATCCTTCGACCCTCAAGGCTCGGTCTGAGTTCAAGATTGGTGTATATTTCTGATGTTCTTTTTTTTTTTTGAGAAAAAGATCCTTCTATTAGTTAATGAAAACTGCCCATAGGGCTACATCCACCTCTGCAAGAGAGGGCTACAACAAGCATGGTGGGGAGACTCTCCCAATGAAAAAACAGCATATGTACAATGGGGCTAAATCAAGAGATGGGAGGAGGGAAAAGCCACACAGGTGGACAGTAGTGCCATGTGAGCACCCCCTAGACCATGGAGTAGAACGGCCCAGGGTGCCAGAGTCGAAGGAAAGCCTCGCGGCGCTCCCGCATGCGGTCAGAGCTGCCCTGTAGTCCCTCAAGCTGTCCTCTGAGAGTATGGATCAGCTCTAGCCAAAAGTCACGAACAGTCTCTGTTGGTGGTACAAGGCGAGCCTCAAAGACGCGGAAACAACGGGCCCGCCAGATGAACCAGAGAGCTAGGCCGCTGATGAGCTCCCAACACTCCGCTCTCTCATTGCTCCACTCCTGTGGAGTAAGGTCTGTAGCAGGCTGGAGTGTAGGTCGACCCCCCTGTATCACCATCATCCTGCTGGTGGAAGATAGCTCAAACTGAAGTGCCGGGCCCGTGAGGGTGGACCAAGCCGCTGCCCCCCAAGTGTACTGTCGAGCCGTGGAGAGGGCAGACATCAGCCGAAGAACTCGTAGCCACACCTGCTGGGCCGAGGGACAGTCCCAAAGACAGTGACGCTGACTCTCCACCAACTGGTCACAGGCTGTACATGCAGCCGAGAGACCACTATGTACAAGCCAGCTCCCTACTGCTGTGGCTTTGTGTGCAACCAACCACTGGAACAAGGTGACGCGCCTCGGCTGTCTGGAGTCCCACAGCCTCTGCCAAAAAGCTGCCAAGAACTCAACTGTGAGACCCTCCTCCTGCCAATGACGTGCTGCAGCGGGGTGGGCCTCACTCTGTGCTGCAAGTATATGACGTCCAAGCCGAACAGTGTACTGAAAGAAAGGGACTCCTGGGCGGTCTACAGAAGAGAATGGGTCCCTCCATAGCCACTCACCAGGATCCCACTGTACTTGTGCCAGTGGACAGCACTCCCAAGCCCATAGCCTCTAGTGTCCTGTCTCAAGAGCTGCTGGGTCAGGGTCTATGACGCAAGTCCTCCCACAGATGCCCACAACTCGGATCCTCTGGAAACAACACTCTGCTACCTGCGGGGCCTCTACTGCAACTCTCTGTAGTCGTCCCCCACCCTGAAGCTCGAAGAACAGGGCTGGGACAGTCTCTGAGCAAGCCCTGACTGAAATGAGAACCTCCAGTCGTGTGAAGGCTCCCATCCACCGGGGTGCTACTGGCTCGAGAGGCGTGAGCCAGTCAGCTGGAACTGACTCTGAGATGTCCTGACACATGCTCTGAACCCCTCTCATGCCCTGTAGCTGGACAACCTGCACCTCCTCTGACAAACCTGTGAACTCTAGCCAGTCACCTAGAGAGCGCGTTGGACCTGCTGCCATGGGACCCCAAGAAACATGAGGCCTACTCCCAACCAAGTGGCCTCGCTGAGTGCTAACCATGGGGTTCCAGACGAGGGGCTGCCGTAGGCGGTCCTCCGTGCACGTTGGCTGTCTCTGCTCTAGGCCACGCCGTAATAGCTCCCAAGAACGAAGCAGACTCACAACGAATCGGTCCTCCAGTCTCCTGCTCAAACCAACTCGACGCAACTCTGTAAAGATCCATTTGGTCGAAGGTTGCCAAGGGACTCCTGACTGAGGCACCCTGGCACGAAGCCTCTACAACAAGAACTCCTTCCAGGGCTCCTCGCCTGGAAGAAGTCCTCTGACGACGAACTTCCCAAGAAGGGCTCTGCTCTGCTGTGCTGGATCAATGATCCCAAGCCCTCCCTGAGAACAAGGAAGTGTGATGACCGACCAAGCCACCTTGGCTCGGGCAATCTGAGTGTCGTGACCTGACCAAAGGAAGTTCCTGATCAGCCTCTGTACCTGGCTGATGCAAGAACTCGAGAAGATCCAGCAAGAAGTGATGTACCACATAGTCGCCAACAACACCTGGTTGGCAACTACTACTCTACCAGCCAGCGAAAGTTGGGCTAAGCTCCAATGTAGCAGCTTTCTCCTGATGGACAGGAGAAGAGGAGCAATCTGCTACTCGGGGGACAAATCCAAACCAACCTGACAACCCAAGTACCGAACTGCAGTCCCTGGAGGAATCCACCTGAAACCCTCTCCTGGCATCCAATTTGGCACAGGAGCACTACCAACCGAGAAAGCCATTGTCTTTCTCTAGTTGATCAGTGCGCCCGATGCACAGCAGAAGGTCTCCAAAGCCTGCCCACATCTGTGTAAATTGGCCTCCTGGCCCTCTAAGTACAAGGCTGAGTCGTCGACAAACTCAGCGTCCAGAAGCTCATCTCCCCGTAGAGGGAGTGCTAAGCCCCTCAAACCAACCTGCTGTGACACCAAAAATCTGCTCATCGCCTCCGCATAGAACAGAAAGAGAAAGGGGGCAAGAGGACAACCCTGTCTGACCGATCGTGTGAGCATGAAGCGCTCACCTCTACCTCCTGCCAAAAGCACCTGACTGTGAGCGTGTCTGTACAAAGCTGACACCCCTCTGATCCAAGCCTCTGAGAAGCCCATCCTGCGTAGCGTGCCCTCTAGAAAGTCCCAGTCGACTCTGTCGTATGCCTTCTCAAAATCGAGAAGAAGAATCACAAGGTCCTCCCCACGGAGCCGTGCAAGGGCCGAAGCCTCCCAAAAAGTGAAGATGTTGTCAAGGATACTGCGTTCCTTGACAAAACCTGTCTGAGTCCCATGTATAAGGCTCTCCAAAAGTGGCTGAATCCTCAAACTCAGAGCCTTGGCAAGAATTTTGTAGGCTGAGTTGAGAATGGTGATGAGGCGCCACTGTCGAATCTCATCCAAGGAGCCACCCTCCTTTGGAATGAGGTAAATCAGGCCCTCACTCATGCTATCCGGCATCACTCTTGTGTGCAGAATGTACTGAAAGGCACTACAAATATCTGGGCCAAGCAGGTCCCAGTACTCCAAGAAGAAGCTGGGAGTCAGCCCATCCTCACCTGGACAGCTACCACGAGGGAAGGCCCTAAGAGCCGTGTGCAGCTCCTCAAGCTGAAGAGGTAACTCAAGCCTCTGCCGCATCTCCTTAGTCACAAGACAGGGCATCTGTGCCCAAACCTGCTCCCTGCATGCATCCTGTCTCTCTGACTCGGGCTCAACCGAAAGTAGCTCACGGTAAAAGTCACTAGCTACTGCACGCATATCCTCAGGCTCACAAACAACTGACCCATCGGGTCTCCTCAACTGATTGACCTTGGCATGCGAGTGCCAAGGTCCCACTGTCTCAAAAAAACCACCTGTCACCCTGTCACCCACCTGAGTCCACTGAGATGCCTGTCGATGAAAGGAAAACTCATGGCACCTCTCCTCTATGCAAGCAAGCTCCTTTCGAGCCTGCTGTAAGTGCTCCTCCAACCATGGACTGTCTGGATGCTGCTCTTGCATCCTCTGTAGTGAAGCAATGCCTCGTCTGAGACGCTGCTCCTCCTCTCTCGCTGCAGCCCGTCGAGCCAGAGACTCTTGGAGAAAGAAGTGGCTAAGCTGAGCTAGGCCTAAGGCCACTCTGTCTGCAGGTGGAGCCTGGCTGTCCATGCCCTCTGTCCATAGAGCCTCGACCCTCTCTCTGAGTGCTGAGTCCAACAAGACCCGCTCTGGGATGCAAAGCATCGTGCTCCCACTCCTCTACCTATCTGCCACTGTGAGAATCACTGGTGCATGGTCTGAGAAGGATGTCCCTGCCAGGATGCCCACTGATCCCCCCAAGTCACTGAAGTGGTCACTAGTGTAGAAGAGATCTATGCGCGATAGATTCACTCCTCCCACTCTGCGGTCCGATCTAGAGAAGGCAAGACTCTCTGGAGGCCTCACAAAGCCAGAATGCTGCCATGTATCCGAGACCCTCAGCGTCATACAAAACCTCTCCCAAGCTGCTAACTCGACTCCATGCACAGTAGCATGGCTGCCTCCGATCGTGTCAGAAGGTTCCTCCAACATGTTGAAGTCCCCTCCTACACACCACTGGTCAACCTATGGCAAAGACTCAACAATCTGTGACCAAAACTCTGCACGAGCACTCGCCACATTGGGCGCATAGATGTTCAGGAAACCCACAAGGCTACCCTGAACCTGCATAGTAATCCACTGAACCCTGCCTGGTACAATAATCCCTCTGCCCACAATGGCCTGCTGTAGTGAGTCCGCAATAGTCATACATACCCCACCCTGGATGCCTCCAGGTCCAAAAGCAGTTGACCAAAAGGTATCATAGCGTCCACGCAAAATCTGACCACATCGCCGAATGCGGCTCTCAGACAAATGGTGCTCCTGAAGCATAAGGAGATCAATCTCTCCTCCCACAAGGCAACGCTGAAGCTCTTGACGCAATCGGCCCCGCTATCGCTGAAACTGGGGCCCACCTAGTCCCTGCACGTTCCACGAGACGATCCTCATGGGGAGCGAGAGAGAACAGATGCTGCCGCAGCAGCAAGATGAGCTATCTTCGAAGCACGCTTGGATGGGGAGTAATCCGCATCTGAGCGTCCTCTAGATAGGCGAGACTGCAGTGAGTGCCTGGTCCAAGCCCAAGCAGAGCGAGCCGTGCGTAAAGCAACCTCCTCTGTCCAGGAGTCCTCATGAATGAATACATAGCAAGGCAAACACTGCGTATCAGCAAAAAAGTACACCACAATGTGTCTACATCCTGCTGAGTCTGGGGGTGTCACCGCAAACTTGGCCAGTGGCCACAACGTCTGCAGCAAATCTGTAACGCCAAGTTCTCCCATGTGGTGAGAGAACTCGAGAACCTGTGTATGCAACCATCCCACCACTGAGTCGAGGGACCACTCTGTCTCAGTCCTGCCACAGAGGGGGAAGGAGAAACCAACAACTGAGTCCAAGGCCTGTGTCCCCCTAGCGGCGAGGAACAAAGCGTGGACTCTGAAGCAGGCTGCCTCGTGGTCTGCTACGGAGTCGCCAAGAAAACGAGTAAACCCATAATCGAAGAAATCCCAGTAGCGTCGGAGGTCAATGCTCGTCAAACCACGCGGGATAGCTGCAAGAGAAGATGTCTGAATCTGCAGAGGGGGCCGCATGAAGGGCTGACCCTCTCTCGCTAGGCGACTCGTGGCAAAGGCGCTGCCAAGAGATCTCCTAGCCGCCGGCGAGGGTCCAGTCTCCTGAGCCGACTGAGGTACTGAAGCAGGAGGAGGGGGAGAAGGGGCTGGGGGGGGGCGGGGGAGAGGACAAGCGGGGTGGGGCGGCAGAGACATGGGGGGGGCGAGGTGGGGGGTGAGCGGTAACAGAGGGCGGGGGAGGGCATGAGGAGGAGGAGGGGAGATCGGAAGGCGGGGCGGCTGGCGAGGGTGAAGCGGAGGTGGAGGCTGGCGAAGGAGGCTCCTCCTGCTCAAGAGGCCCAAAGCGGTTCCCCGTGGGAACCCACTGCTGCTGAGTAGGCACCTGGGGGCCACTCTGAGTGCCAGGCTGTCGCTGTGGCCCCTAGCGTCGACGGCCACGGGCCTGCTGCCACCCCTCCTCCGCTGGAGCCCCACGCTCGGAGGGTGGCGCTTAATCTGTGCTCTGTGTCGCTGTCTGTGGCTGCGGCCCAGCCTTGGCAGGTTGGGGCTGAGGCTGGGGTGCGGGTCGTGGTCTCCTTCGTGGATAGGCCTTCGCTAGGTGGCCCATCTGTCTGCAAATGAAGCACTGGTTCAGGAGACCCGAGTACTCCACACTCTGTCAAAACCAACCCCCACTCACCCGAGGCAGAAGGATGACCTTCGGGAGCGTGTGGGTATCTCTGACCAAAACTCGAACTGAAGGGATGCCAGCCGCCTTGGCAGCTACTGATGCTGCCATACAAGGTGTCTCCAGGACTGTCCCGATGGCGGAGCCAATCCTGGAGAGAAGTGGAAGGTACTCCCTCCGTAAACCCGGAAAGCAGACTGAGATGGGGATGTCTGCCTCCTCTACTAGCACATCCGAAGTCGGGTCAAAACCATGTCGCCACTGTCGAAAGTGGGCGCGTGATGCTCGGATGGCCAGTGGACTCATAGCAATGACCTTGGAGGCCATCTCGGAAGTCTCGAACTCAATCTGGTAGTACCCCCGTCCGAGAATCTGGACATCCAAGATCTTGCCCACCTCTGCGAGAAGGTGGGCCTGGAGAAGGTCTCGCAGCTCTCCTCTGCTAGGTCGAGTGCCGAGAACCTTGCAGATGACCGAAGTCGCCTGCAAGCGCTCTACCTCTGCGGCAAGGCTCGCTTGCTCTGTCGGCGAAAGAGCAAGTCGAATGGTGGGCTCAGCGGGGTCGGGCGAGGGGGCTTCAGGCGAGTCCCTCTGTGGCGAAGCTGGAGCCTCCATCTGTGTCTACTGCTGTGGCGTAAGAAGAGGACGACGGGAGGATGCTGCAGAAGGGCGCGCAAACACTGCTCCAAGGAGTTGGAACAGATGCCGAGAGTGCCGAAACTGCAGGGAGCAACCGAGGCGGGGGGCCCAAACTGATGGGTGAACGGGCCGAGACGGGGGGGAGGGGGGGGGGATAAAACGGGTTTGGGCTAAGGGATGAGGGCGTGAGGCGGCAGCATGGGATGAGGCTGAGGGCGGGTGGTGGCAGCAGGGGGCTGAGGGCGGGCAGAAAGGTTGGAACAGGGCAGCGCGAGGGGGGGGGGGGGGGCAGCGGGGGCAGAGGCAGGCGGGAGGGACAGCACGCGGGGGCAGCGGGGGCTGAGGGCAGCACGAGGAGGACAGCGGGCAGCACGTGAGGGAGGGAGGGAGGGGAGGGGGGGGGAGGAGGCGATGGCGATGGCGATGGCACAGCGGGAGAGTACAACAGCAGCGAGCTTTTTTCTATTTCTGATGTTCTTAATACTATCCACTCACAATTGTGAGTTTTGCAAACAAAAAAAAAAAGAGTCAATCTTGAAGTTAAAATTCCAGTAGAAGTATTTCATTCTTCTTAAATTCTCATTCGTTAGTCATGAAGAGAAGCTCCCAATTCAAGCTCCCAATTGTGTGTGTGGGGGGGGGGGGGGGGGGGGGGGGGGGGGGGGGGGGGGAAGGATTAAGAGTAGGCTATCTTTTTTTTTTCCAAAACTCACAATTTGTGAGTGAATTGTATTAAGCACATCATAAAAATTAGAGAACAACCTCAAGCCTTGAGGTGCTGAAGATGTCTACCGCTTGTCATTGAGGCTAATCATAACCGGCTTTACAAAGTAGGTGAACTATAGTTCTAGGCTTTTACTATTCGCAGGTTGCTAACTTGGCCCTAGACGAGTCTCTTGAGTCTTGCTTGCTTTCGAGCGTATAGATCATCACTCTGCTTTCTTGTATAATATCTAAGAAGCTTGCTACATCAAGGTCTCCCTCAAAGACATGGCGGTTCCTTGCCTGCTATATATGGTGAAAGAAGAAGTACCTAACAGTTTGAGGGTAAATAAGAAGAGCAGGACTTCCCATCTTCTTGCCACCAAAGAACAAATCAGTCTTGAAGAACCCGATATGCCATGTCCTTTGGACCCACTTTCAGATTTTCCATGCTAGGCTTCTAATTGCCTGGCATTCCATGAAAAGGTGGGCCAGATCTTCACTAGCTATCCTGCACCCCAAGCAAGAATCGACCCCAACTCCTCTTTCCTCGATCTTTACCCCTATCGTCGTCGGTAGAGCACCAACATCACCTTCCACAAAAATATCTTCATGAACTGCGGCCACTTTGGCTTCCAAATGTTCTCCATGACTTCCTCCCACCGTTCTTCCAGCCATTGTCTATTTCATATTTGTTGAGGGGGCTAGACCAATCATTCGTGTGCATTAATGCATGATAGATGCCTTTAGAATGGGGTTTCCAGAAAAGACTACTTCCGAGCCACCTCCAGGCGTTCCACTCAAAACCAAATTCATAGATTGTCATTACAACCTTGTCCAGCTATTTTATCACTTTGTTGACTAGCAATATCTTATAGCCATTTAGTTGATACTGGGTTGCCAGCAAGTCAATGGTTTTCTAGCTCTTACTGTTATCGTCTCTGTAACATTTAATGACCTAAAAACTTGTGTGTAATTATCATGAACATAGTCGGCATTTCATTAGAGTTGATTCCTAATGAGAATTACAAGAGTGCTTGGGTGGAGAGAGCAACAAAAAGCATAACACCTACTTAGATAGCATGAACAATACTTTCAAAAGAGAGAGAGATTGTGTGAGCGTGGGTGTGTGATTATGCCTTGCAAAAATCAGCCCCCTCTCTCTCTTGGGCGAGCCCCCTTGCTATTTGCTCTTGCTGTCCTCCCATTGGTCCTCCCTAGAGCTAGCCAATGACAATTAAGCAGTATAAGTGATAGCCTTCTGACATGTGTCCCCCTTTCCTCTTTTTTGAGAGCTTAAGGTAATTTAATCATTCAACTAAAGTCTCATTGGACCCCTTTGCCTCCTGGCCAATAGGAATCAGGCAAGCCATTGGGATGTTGAATGCTCATTGGACCCCTTGGGAGACTGTCCAATAGTCATCCAGGAGACTTAATTTTCATTGGTTCTTTTTATTAAGTGTTTTTTTTAATTAATTAAACTAAATTTACTCTAGCCTAATTCTCATCGGTCCACCTCCAAGGCCATCCAATAGGAATTGGGCACACCTTGTGGGCATCTGGGCTAGGGAGCTGACATGTGTCCCTCATTCCCTTTGTGTAAAGGGAGCTTGTGTGTGTGTGTGTGTGTGTGTGTGTGTGACTTTCTCTCTCATTCCCTACTCCCAAGGCTCGCCCCTCCTATGTAGGGATTTGTAAAGACTTTTTGGGTCACACACCAAGCATCCAATTCCCCTATGGTTGACCTTTGGACACAACCTTTGAATTTTGGAACCTTAGGATTTTGGAAGTCTTAATGGGCTGAACCTTAGGGTCTTTTTAGCCCATTGTTGCACATGGCTCTTTTGCAGATGCCCCCCCCCCCCCCCCCCCTTTGGATCCCTATTTTCCCTCCTTTGGATCCCTACTGTGGCCGGTCTGCTAGCTTAACCAATATTCTAGCTTTTTCTCCCCTGGCACTTCCCCATATTAAATGATCAGTTTAACATGAGGAAATCATTTAGGAGAATTAGATATTGATTATTATGACAGTCTCATAAGTGAACAAGCCGATTCAGACTCTTATTATTCACTTTCCTGGCAGTTTCTATCCAATAGGGGCTTTGTGGTGGTCTTAAAACTTTAGCGAGCCAGGGGGACCGGTGCAAGATGGAGTTCTTGAAGTACTTGGTTTCTTGCCCCCATTCCAATACCCAAACTGCTCTTTTGTACTTCCTCACCAATTCCCTAAGATGCCACCTAGACTTAGGCTAGACCATGCAGGGGCTAAAAGTTTGTCGTGAATCTCTACCCCTTTCCATTTCCCACCTTTCGAACTAAGTTTAAATGCATCTAACATATCCTTGGTCATGATAGACCAATCTTGGTCCTGTTTAGCCAAAGAAATCATGAATGTTGTGCATAGGGCCTTAGCATGGGCAACTAGGTTAAGAATTACGAGACCTCCTTCGTGCACTCGACGTTGAGCGACCGACTCCCATTTGGCACAGGGCCTTAGCATGGGCAACTAGGTTAAGAATTATGAGACCTCCTTGGTCCACTCATCGAGCGACCGACTCCCATTTGGCCATGGTCTAGAGGTTTTCGTGTTGTTTTTTCATAAAAATATTTTTGCTGGTTTTAAGAATTCTTTCCAGTGACACTTAGCTATCTTAAGAAGACTAGGGCTGATGAAGGCAATGTAAGGGAGCATAATGCATTTTTCACTCTAATCTAGCTCCTGGAGACTAGGCCTTGACATGCTTCAATTTGGGAAAGGATCATTAAATTCATACAAGAGAGCAGAGTGACGTTCCACATGATCGGAGGCAAACAAGCCTCAGAGGACTGGTCTAGAACAATACGTGTCATGATGACGTCTTGTAATAAGTAAAGCCTAGGAGTAATTGTGGTTTCTCTGTCAACAAGCAAAAAACTTGTAATCCTTTGACCCTCAAGGCTCGGTCTGAGCTCAAGGTTGGTGTATATTTCTGATGTTCTTAATACTATCCACTCACAATTGTGAGTTTTGCAAAAAAAAAAAGTCAATCTTGAAGTTAAAATTCCAGTAAAAGTATTTCATTCTTCTTGAATTCTCATCTGTTAGTCATGAAGAGAAGCTCTCAATTCTTGGGGGAAAAAAACGGAAGTATTAAGAGTAGGCTATCTTTTTTTTTCCCCAAAACTCACAATTTGTGAGTTAAATGTATCAAGCACATCATAAAAATTAGAGAACAGCCTCAAGCCTTGAGGTGCTAAGATGTCTACCGCCCGCCATTGAGGCTAATCATAATCGGCTTTACAAAGTAGGTGAACTATAGTTCTAGGCTTTTACTTCTCGTCGCAGGTTGCCAACCTGGCCCTAGACAAGTCTCTTGAGTCTTGCTTGCTTCCGAGCGTATAGATCATCACTCTACTTTCTTGTATAATATCTAAGAAGCTTGCCAGATCAAGGTCTCCCTCAAAGACACGGCGGTTCCTCGCCTGCTATAAATGGTGAAAGAAGAAGTACTAACAGTTTGAGTGCAAATTAGAAGAGCACGACTCCCCATCTTCTTGCCACCAAAGAACAAATCAGTCTTGAAGAAACCGATAGGCCATGTCCTTTGGACCCACTTGCAGATTTTCCATACTAGGCTTCTGATCGCCTGGCATTCCATGAAAAGGTGGGCCAGATTATCTTCACTAGCTATCGTGCACCCCAAGAAGCAATCGAACCCAACTCCTCTTTCCTGGATCTTTACGCCCATCGCCATCGATAGAGCACCCACATCACCTTCCACAAAAATATCTTCATAAACTGCGGCCACTTTGGCTTTCGGATGTTCTCCATGACTTCCTCCGGCCACTGTTCTTCTAGCCATTGTCTCTTCCATATTTGTTGAGGGGTCTAGACCAATTATTATTGTGCATTAATGCATGATAGATGCCTTTAGAATGGGGGAGCCACCTCCAGGCGTTCCACTCAAAACCAAATTCATAGATTATTACAACCTTGTCCACCTATTTTATCACTTTGTTGACTAGCAATATCTTATAGCCATTTAGTTGATACTGGGTTGCCAGCAAGTCAATGGTGTTCTAGCTCTTACTGTTATCGTCTCATAAGTGAACAGGCCGATTCAGACTCTTATTATTAACTTTCCTGGCAGTTTCTATCCAATAGGGGCTTTGTGGTGGTCCTAAAACTTTAGCGAGCCAGGGGGTCCGGTGCAAGATGGAGTTCTTGAAGTACTTGGTTTATTGCCCCCATTCCAATACCCAAACTGCTCTTTTGCACTTCCTCACCAATTCCCCTAAGATGCCACCTAGACTTAGGCTAGACCATGTAGGGGCTAAAAGTTTGTCGTGAATCTCTACCCCTTTCCATTTCCCACCTTTCGAACCAAGTTTAGATGCATCTAACATATCCTTGGTCATGATAGCCCAATCTTGGTCCAGTGACACTTAGCTATCTTAAGAAGACTAGGGCTGATGAAGGCAATGTAAGGGAGCATAATGCATTTTTCACTTTAATCTGGCTCGGGAATGGGAGAAAAGCATACTCCCACCTTCTCATTTTTGTTCTTACTTTTTCAAGGACCCAATGAATCTTTGTTTGCGAGTTACATCCACCCCTAAGGGGGCTCCCAGGTGCCTGAAGATATTCCCTTTTGAGACAATCTCCCTTGTCTAGTCAGAAGGGTCGACGGAGTCGTTTTTCGAGAGGAGATTAGCCTTAAGTTCTCTATGTTACACTTGCAACCTGAGGCCACGGAAAACATTTGCACAATGTCCAGAGATTTCCTGACAACCTGGGGGCACGTGTTTAGAAGAGGAGCGAGTTATATGCGAGCAGTTTTTCCAGGAGCTGGTCATTACCCGGTAAAGTCAAGCCTTGTATCTCCCCTCACGCCACACTTACTTCGAGCGTCGTGATGAGAGGATGTGATCCGATGGCATAAAGCAAGGGGACCAAGGGGCATCACTGCTTAATAGACCTTTTGACCTCGAAGGAGCTCACAAAGAGTATTACTATCTTTAAGGGCTTTGTCTCCTTGATACTCTTAAATCAAAATAATCCATGTATGACTGATGATTTGGAGCTTTAGGTTAATATTAATAATATTACTAATACTATGTAGGACTCTGCTCTAAGGTGGTGGTCACGTGAGGCTTACTTATCAGTTTTGAACTAATAACTAAACCTCATTCTTGGTCACATGCAAAAAAGAGCATTAAATGAATAACTATGCCTACATGTTGTAACGATGTCAATTTTGGCATAGTTGTGAAGTTCAAGGCATAGTTGGGAGGTGAATGAATAACTAAGCCTTTCGTGACCAAACAAGAGACTTAGTTATTCACTTAATGCTCTGTCTAGGCATAGTTGGCATTGTTATCAGTAACTGATAACTAAGCCTCACATGATCATAGCCTAATATGGTGTATTATTGAATCTTGATGGATTGTTGAGAATCAAAAATAGTTTGTTTATATATAGTAGATTGTAGTGTAAAGAAATACAAAAGTTAACTAGGATTACTAACTTGGTCATTGAGTAGGCATTTGATTCAAGTGTGCAGAGAGAACATTGTTTTGTCGAGCTACACAAAAAAAACCATATGAATAGTTAAATTTTTTTTTTCATGTGATGAGAAAATGGCATAAATTACAGACCATATATAGTGCACATCATACAAAAGTGTCATACAAAAGTATGATGAAGAATCAACATTGTGTCTCCTTAGAGATAATAAGGAACGAAAGTCGTGTCCTGTCTCTGTAGCCTAGTTGTAAAATCCAAGCAAACACATGTACATGTTGATGAAAATGGTACAACTTGTTCACCCAAAGTTTTGTACGTCAACTTGTAGATAGTCCCATTGTTGATTTTCTCTCGTACTAATGGAATGACCTTTTTTCTCTCATGTATTAATAGCTTTGACCCTTGTCCAAATGTGGTTGCGTTAAGGATGCATTCTTCTTTCACTCAAGGACATAATGTCATATATAGAGAATCATTTGAAGTTCCTCATCATCGACATTCAAATCTTTTGCTTATGGCATGGGATCTTCCCAAGGAAAACTTGGAATGGAATCAAGAATGGTCCTTTGCACTTGCTCTCACAACTATCTCGTCTCTTTAATTGGCTATAGTAGATTGTGTCATTGTAGTTCTCTGAAGTGAACCATCTGGATTTGTTAAAATTTTTGCAAGTGACATCAATGGAGTACCTTATTTTCCATCTTAAGAATGCTTGTTCATCCTTATTAAGCTCAACTTCAAGATCTTCTTCAGTGCCTTTATCTTTATACAAGAGTTTAGATTCATTAACATCATCATTGGGGTAATTGTCCTATAATTAGCTCAGGGGAGTTACTATGTAAAAATTGTTTATATTGAGTGCGTTCAAGGACTTTTTTTAAAACTCTTTTATCTGTGAATCTTAGAAAAATAAATTACACCCTTTTCCTATTCAATCTATAAATTTTTTCCATAACTCCGTTTTATGGTATCCTTCTATGTGTGAAAATGTGAGAAAAATAATAATTTAATAACCCCTTTTGTTACACTCACGTGATAGTTACATAATCATCAACAACACACAACCCCCCCCCCCCCCCCCCCCCCCCCCCCCCCCCCCCTCCAAGATAATTAGCTACTTATCTTTCCATGTCTCAAGTGAACTCATGCTATGTAGTGGTCCTCTCAAAGAGCCATTTTTATCCTCCTCAATGATGAATATAATCGAAGAAATCCCTTTGTGACATGTTGAAGGTCGATCCATTAGAGATATAAGATTCCTCATCCAAAAAGCTTTTTTTTCGTTACTAGAAGATATTGCCTAGTTTTTTTTATCCACATTGCTCATGGAAAGGCTAACTATATTCCCTATCATGGAAACAACCTTAACTCATAGCTCTTGATCTCTCTTCATAACACTCATACGTTTGGAAATTTGCAACACCTACACACTCCCTTTCTTCGGGTTGAATGTTGGATTCCCAAGAAGTACATTTTTTGAAACATCGGTGATACCGGTTCTTGTTTATAGTGTTGAAGTGTGGAACAAAAGCATCTTACAAAGTTTCTCCAAGTCAAGACACAAACACCATATACGGTTCTACTTCTTGAGTCGGGATCTCTTCCACTTGAGGTTATGGGTATGGAAAAGGGTTGTATAGTACATGATAAAGATGTGTCAAAACCCCTCACATTGACTTGCTTACAATAGCATGGGAAGCAAGAAAAAAAGTTCAAAAGACACATAAAATCAAGATCTTGAACACTAGATGGATGCAAGACATAATGAAGTGGTTTGGAAGATGGGATTCATTACACTTGCTACATGATGCATCAATAGACTCCCAAGTGAATGAAGATTTTTTACAACTCCAATGTATTAAGGCTTGGGAAAAATCCGATGGGTCACACTTCATACATTACACCACCCATATTGTCCCCAAAGACAAAACCATGTTCTTTGCTCAAAGAGGAAACCATACTCACCCTTATATGCTTGAGCCTATCCACTTGTCAACGATATGCACTATCGCATCCATTCGGCTTATCTCCCACTCCCTTCAGTAAACAGACTAGATGTTGGGGCAATGGAGGAGTCACATCGACTTTGCACATTATGCTCATTGCAAGTTTGAGACTCTGAGTACCACACACTACTAGAGTGTTGAGTTTTTTGTCACATTTGAACTTGCTTCCCTCACATTTGCAGCCATGGCTTAGGCGTACACACTTTCACCTCCCAACCATAGTGTGGGCACTCCATATTGCGACTCTCATCACCACAATTCTGGAGCATTGAGAATCACTTATTAGCTGCATGCATGCTGCACCACATGTATCTTTGAATCCAAAGGTCACATTTGACCTCCGAGGATGATAATAAAATCTCTCTCTCTCTCTCTCTCTCTCTCTCTCTCTCTCTCTCTCTTTCACACACACACACACACAGACACACACACACACACACACACACACACACACACACACACTTACATGTAGCTCTCATGATAAGAGATTATGAGACCCTGCTCGTAGCTTTCATAGGGGAGGACCATTAGAGTATTCAATGCATGCACTCCTGCACACACATACACACACATATGATCACATCTTTCATGATGAGGAGGTGAAGACACCATGGTCTAACTTTTGTGGGGTGCATAACTAGAAGATTGTCTCCAATAGAGATTTTAATGTGGCATTGAAGATGCACAAAGTGCCACTTACGCATAGCTTTGAATTACATATTTACTTGGTGAGCCAAAGGCTCTCTCTGCGCTATTTGAACAAGGAAGCCACCACGTGGCAAAAAAAAAACTTTGTGAAACCTGAAATAAAAAACACTATCGTGAGCTATTGAAAACTGAATAAAATCACGCTGCGCAAACACAAGAGAGAGACAAAAGCAGATTGATCTTCTTTAGAAACAGGTTCAAAGAAGTTCAATGCTTTTTCTACAGGTAGCAGTTCGGAGCAGATTGGAGCTTTTTCTACAGGTTTGTCTTTGGCCGAGAGAGAGAGAGAGAGGGGGGGGGGGGGGGGGGGGAACAGACTATCGAGAGAGCTTGTACACTTCTACAGCTATGAAGTAAAGACGTCGCTCATCGTCATTCTCTTCTCTTCCATTGACAAAGAGATTGTGGGCAAGGTATTGATGGTATGGGTGTGCACACTGATGAGAACAAAGCAAGGAATAGGGCCTTCTCGTCACTCACAGGTACTTTATTCTCAAGTTCTGGCATGCAATCTTGTGCTAATCCCTTTTTTTTTTTGCAGAACAAGAAAAGAAGAGTCAAGTTCTACTTTCCAAGCATGACAATCAACCTAGCAAAAAACGATGGATATCGGATACACTATCTACTCCATCACATGCTGCCAAAACTGACGCAAGTACATAGGTGTCACAAATAACTACAAAAGAAGAAAGGCAAAACAGACTCGACAACCACCTTCAAAAATGCGATCCGACGTTCTTCACTACCAACCATTCGATGAAAGCTTTTCGTCTGCAAGAATTTACATGTAGCACGTATACTAGAAAAAACATTCATCAGTAGACATAGTAGTACAACTTCGCTTGGATATAATGTTCTACAAGCTCATCCCCCTCACTACAAGAAATACATGTTCTTGAAACAAAAAGGAAAGAGTTAAGTTCTCCTTGCCACTGTCGTACATGTCTACTTGAAAGCTGTTGTTCTCTTTGCTAACACAACATTCTCTTTCTTTCTTTACTCAATTATTGTGCCTATAATCCATTTGCAAAATTCACAATCAAGTAGATTGGTTCATTGTTAAAATAGTCATATCAATCTCTATTATTTCATTGCTAAAATAACTTTGTATCCTCCATAATAAAAAACATAATAACACTTTTGAATTATGTCTGCTTCTCTTCGAAACTCAACTAACCCTCTCAAAAATCATCCCTGTAATCTCTATTAATTGAAGCACTTAACTTTTCCTCCTCTCAAAAACATGATACCATTTTCCAGATGTATATCCCTTTCATGTAGTTCCGCTGTTGCCAAATTACTCATGCTCCTGTTTCCTTTAGTGCGTGATGTTGAATGTCAATTTGCATATGTCTTGCTATATTCTATAGATGTTATATAGCGAGGCCCACCAAGCAAGACTAGTTTCACAGTTGTTGTGGCTTGTGGATATTAGAATGGTACATAGGTGCATTTGTAGGTTTTATGCACTCCTTTGCTTGTAGTTTTGGTTTTCTTCTAAGGAAACAAGGGGACAGGAACCATGTGCTCGTCACATAACTTGCTTGGCCTCTCTCTCTCTCTCTCACACTCACTCACTCACACACACACACACACACACACACACACACACACATTATTCATGTCAAAATGCAAGCACGATTCTCTTTCCCTCAAACAAGAAAAGAGTTAAATCATCAAAATTAGGGTTTATTCAAAATTGTTGTTAGAGAGAAGGTAAAGAAAGCCTTGTGAGTGTTACAAAACAACAAAGAAAGCTCCACTCCTTACAAAATTGGAATGGGATTTCTCTTTTTGGTAACAGTACCCACAAATCCCCTGGGTTCAGATACAATAAGCGTCTGTGAGCAACTACTAGGGTCGCTTGGCCGCCGCACTTGAACCCATGATCCGGGTCATAGAGGACGAGTACTGAACCAACATAGCTAGATCCTTTGAAAAAGGCTTTCTTAAAAAAGGTCCTCACTAATCTGTATGACATTGAATCTAGTAGCAATTTTTCACTACTTCCAATGGAACGAATGGGAGATGCAAGTTTCGCAAATGCATTTATCATTGAGCTAATTAGAACCTAAAGGGTCGTTATATCAACTTTTAATTAACTATAAAACCCCAAGGAGGGTGCCACAAAGCCTCCTACTATTGCCACCCATGGTGGACTTTCCCATAAGGGAGGAACATACAGATTACAAGGAGAACATACACACACCAAACCACATGCATGTTTTATGAAGGACTACTGCCACATACCAAGAAATGCAAGCTGCATAAGGGGGGATCCAAGCAACTCCATCACCTCGCAATAGAGCTTCGCCATCTGCCACGAAAGGATGACCAAAGCACTAGGCCCTTGCGGCGGGCCACATCATGCTCATACCCCGATTACGAAGAAAGCTAGCTCTAGAAATCCGGGCTTAAGAGGAGCTCATCCCATTAGAGAGAGATCATTGTGGCACCACGGGGACAACCTCTGTCTCACAGAATCACCGTGCCGAAAGCCACCACCAAATATGGCACCCTTCACCCTCCCTAAGCGGAGACAAGAGGGGCATCTTTTCTCGAGCAAGGAAAAAACAAGAGGGTCACCAACATGAGAGGAGAGATGATGAAGTAGCAAACCAAGACCTGCCCAGATGCACACGCTAGAGCAACCAAGGTCTGCCACCATCGATAGTTCAACCTCCAAACCAGATCCACCCACGCTCCATCTTGCCACAACACCCCCTTCAAACTTCCCTACTCCACGACCTCGCAAGTTGCAAGACGATAGGGGGATTCGCTCCACCAAGAACCCTATGCTTCTCCTTTTTGTTTTTTGCAAAACTCCTTACTAACTTATAATGAGATGTGCAACAATCTATAGCTATCTACGTTTGGGGATCTCCCCCCCCCCCCCTCTTCCCTTTTGTTCCGAAACAAACTCACAATAGTAGGGGTATATGTTATAAACCAAAAAAGACTACGTTTAGTGATTCTTATTGGTCTGTTTGAATCTGAAAGAAAGAAAAATAAACATGTGCGGTCATTTTCTCTAAGGGAATCAAATAAAGTATTTGATTTGTTACTACTCACCACGTAAAGCTACGGGAGCCAATAATATGCTATCGTTTTCATTATTTGCATACTTACTTGATGAGGTACGCATTTGAAAATTTAAAGAGTTTCACATCAACTATATTTTGACTCAAAATCATTGAGCGGAGAAAATTTGAATTTCCTCGAATTTCCGTTCCCTCCAATTGGCAATTGGCAATAAAGGTACGGGGGCCACCCATCAAGTTAGAGGAATCTTTTCTAATAGTAGTGTTGTAATAGTGCTAATGAGGCTGAATCTTTCTTTTTTTTTGGTGCAAAACTCACAGTTTGTGAATGGATTGTATTAAGCACAACATAGAATTTACAAAACAGTCTCAAGCTCAGCCGGGCCTTGAGACTACAAAATGGATGTCTACCGTCATTAATCTCTCTTAGGAAAACAAGTGAAAGGGTCACGACGGCTTTATAAAACAATAAGAAAGTGATAAAATTGTTTAAACTGGTATCAATGTTTGGGAAAGGATTGCATCAGCTTAGTCTTGAGCCGATTGAAAATTGAGATTAGCTAGCTGCAAACCATGGTAAACAAAAGAAAAACGGATGAAATATGTGAGAAAGTCGTCCAAACATTTTACAAATCTCAAAATTTCTATTGGTTTTTTTTTTTTTTTTTTTGGTGAGGAGGAAACTCTATTGGCAGCCGCTTAATAAAAGAGACTTTCTTGAATGTTAACACTAATTGGAATCAAGCTATAAAATGCAAGAAATGTAAAGCCATGTGAAGTTGTGAAATGAACAGAACTAATTAATATATGTGTGTGTGTAGAATTTATTAGAATTATCTATACTAATAGATAATGGGGGAGGGGATTCCGGCTCCCCCCCCTGACACGTGTCAGCATGAGACTCATCCGGCGGCAGAAATTCGGGCAGTGAGAGTAGTCGAGAGCAGTCAGGCGTCAGGGGTCAGGCGAGAGCAGTCGACAGTGGACACAGTGGTGACAGTGCCTGCGAGAGAGCCGGAATGAGAGAGATAGAGGGGTATTCATTGCTGTTGTGCGTCTGTGTCAACTCAGCACGTGTGTGTGTGTGTGTGGGGGAGAGAGAGAGAGAGAGAGAGAGAGAGAGAGAGAGAGAGAGAGAGAGAGAGAGAGAGTGCAAAAGGTGCTGCTCTTGGCCGTTGGCTCCAGCAGGGCAGAGTGCGTCAGCACAGACGCGCGCAGATGTGTGTGCGTGAGAGAGAGAGAGAGAGAGAGAGAGAGAGAGAGAGAGAGAGAGAGAGAGAGAGAGAGAGAGAGAGAGAGAGATAGATAGATAGATAGATAGTTCTATTATCGTCCTGGGAGGTCAAATATGACCTATGGGACCAAATGAACATGTCACGTGGTGTGAGTGGAGTTCATAAGTGACTCTCGATGCTCAAAAATGGCTGAAATGAGCGTCGCAATAGAGAGTCCACATCGTGGTTGGGAGAGGAAGGTATGTAGGGAGAGCTCATGGCTGAATATATGGGGAAAAGAGGACCTAATGTGGTCAAAAGCTGAGCACTCAAGTAGTGTGTGGTACTCACTCTCTCGCACTTGACGAGGGCATAAGGTGCAAAGTCGATGACACTCCTCGCCAGTGCCCCAACGTCCTGTCTCGCAGCGTAGAGAATGGGAGCTAAGACGAATGGAGGCAATGGTGCGGATCGCACTCAACGGGATGGGCTCAAGGATGTAGGAATGGGTTCGGTTACCTCGTTCCGAGAAGAAGAGAGATTTGTAGTTTGGGGCAACGTGTGTGGTGTAATGGCTGAAGCGAGAACCTCCAGATTTCTCCCAAGCCATGATACATTGGCGTTGTAAGAAGGCCTCATTAACTTGGGAGTCGATCGACGCATCCTTGACCAAGTGACATGCATCCCATCTTCCAAACCATTTCTTGATATCAAGCATCCACCCCGAACTTAGTATTTTGCTCTTGCATGTCTTTTGAACCTTTTGACTTGCTTCATATGCGATTCTAGGAAGTCGATGCAAAGGGCTACGTTGTGTCTTACGCATGTACTCCACAACCCTTTCCATGCCCAAGACCTCAATGGGAAGCGATCCGGACTCAAGAAGTAAGAGCATGTAGGGTGTTTGTGTCTTGACTTGGAGAAAGTTGGTGAGAAAACGCTTTTGGACATTCTCAAACTCTTTCCAAGTAGACTTCCCGATGCTTCCACCCCACACCTCCACTCCATAAAGAAGCACCGGTGTCACCAATGTGTCAAAGAAGTACTTTTTGAGAGCCCAACACTTGATCTCTCCTGCATTGCACATGTTCTCAAATGCATAATAAGCCCTCTTTCCGGCTTCCAAGCGACGCATTGCACAATCCTTCCATTTATGATTGGATGGAACCTCAAGGCCAAGGTACTTGAAGTGATCTACCACTTCAAGTTTCTCATTGTTGTATACAATGCATGGATTTTCGTCATTGAGGGTCTTTACAAGCATAACCTTGGTTTTGGATCCATTCACGATCAGCCCGCTATGTAGGCAAAAGCGTTCCAAGACACTCATAAGCTTTTGTGCATCTTCTAAGGTATGTGCCAAGAGCACTACATCATCGGCATAAAGCAAAAGCATGATCACCGCATTTCCAATCTTAACCTCTTCTATGCCTTCTTGCTGCATAAAATCAAGAACCATGTATTCCAATTCATCAATGAGTAGCCCAAAGAGGGTTGGGGAAAGTGGGCATCCTTGTTTGACACCAATAGTGCTTGCAAAAAATTCTGAAATTCCATCTCCCATACGTAATCGACATATCACTTTTTGGTAGATGCGAAAGACTGCATGCATAAATTCTCTCGGCACTTGAAGGCTTTGCATACGTCTCCAAAGATTTCCTCGCGGTACCATGTCAAAAGCTTTCTTGAAATCCACAAAGCAACAATACAACTTTTTTCCTTTCAATCGAGACGCTTCCATAAGAACTCGAAGAGTGACAAGGTGATCAATAGTGCTATGATGCTTTCGAAAACCTGCTTGGCCAAGCGCACGTTTGCCATTCTTTTCAGCCCATTCACTTATCTTCATCTCCATGATACATCCAAATAACTTTGCCATCAAAGAACCAACCATTATAGTGCGATAGTTGTTCACATTGTTTACATCTCCTCCTTTGTGCAAAGGTTTGATCCAATTTGCACTCCAATCATGAGGCATGCCATACTGAAGTGCAAGGTTAAACATATCGCATATCCAATATCGTGTTTTCTTGCTTGTCCATTTAATCATTTCAGCCTTGACACCTTGAAGGTCACTTGCCTTGCGAGTAGCAAGTTTCTCAAGCGCGCGGCATACATCTTCAATGGTAAAGAAGGGAGACATAAATGGAAGGGAGCTACAACCCTCCATCTTATCAACATTGGGTTGCTCATAGAGGTTCTTACAATGCATATACATATCCTCAAGAGTCAAGTCACCAAAGCTCTCAACGCGCTTGCCTTTTAGATTTTGCCAAAACTTGCCACATGCATGTGCTTTCTCTTGTGCTAAAAGAAGTTGTTTTTCGACTTCCCACCTTCTCCTCTTCTTTTGAACAAGTGCTTTGTATGTGTGTGAACATTCCAAGTAAACTTCCTTGTCTTTGATTGCATCCAATCTTAGCAAGTGTTTTCGGGCTTGACTACATTCCATGTCAAACCATTTCTTCTTGGTGCTACCCTTCTTAGACCTTTTGCAAAACATGTGTTTCGCCGAAAAGCATTCCTTCGCACAAGAGAAAATTACTTCTTTGAAAACTTTCCACTTGCATTCTAATGTTGGGCTCCCTTGATGCTCTATCATGCTTAACATTTGGTCCACCATATCAGCATATATAAGTGCTCGTTTGAAGTCTAGACGTAGGTACAAATGATTCACATCATGATTGGAGGCTACATGCTCGGGCCGTTTACCACACTTGAGGTCAATACATAACATCCTATGATCCGATTCCGGATTCCATTCACCAAGTGTAAAGCTTTGTATGCATTCTAGAGTGGCTTCTGAGAACAACATATAGTCAATCACGCTAGCACCATTGTGCTTTCTACATGTAAAGTCATTGGTGCCTTGCCATAGAGATACACCATTTGCAATGAGCATTCCGGTACTATTGCACATATGTAGAAGTGACTTTCCATAGTGATCCACTTCTTTTGCATCATTAGAACTTCGATTATACATGTATGAGTCATCCACTCTTCTTGATACATGCGGCATGTCGACTTGTTGTGTGTCATGTTGTAACATATTTGTGCGAGCATTCATGTCTCCAAAAACAATGACTTCACCTTGATCCTTGTAATAAGCAATTTCTTCCTCTAGTTCAACAAAGGGCTGATCTCTATCCATATTCAAGCGAGCATAAAAGTTGGAGTCATAGTGAGGAATGTAGCAGCCGGCCACAAACATGACTTGACCATTTGGTGGGCTGATTTTCAGCCATAAGTAGCGTTTATACTTATCTTCTTTGACAATGGAAACATCTTTCAAACCCTTTTTGGTCATACATGCTATGCCTCCTTGGCCTCTTCGTTGCTTTGCATTTTTGGCCCACATCAAAGAATGTACATCGTATTTGTCAAATCCAAGAATTCGTTGCGCATCATGCTCCCATGTTTCGACAAGAAGTATCACATCGGAGTCATTGGTAAGCTCATCAATGCCAATTCCCGCATTCCATGGATACCCGTTACAATTCCAAAAGCTTATTCGCAAGCGTGAGTTGGTCTCATAGATCATGTGTCCCTATTTGTTGGGTGGACTTGCATCCTCCTCAAGTGCCTTTTCTTCTTGAGATGATACCTTAACCTTCTTGCTTCTTTCCTCGTATGCTTTGCGACGTACATTTTGTTGCATAAGAGTGCGATCCTCGTATACATTACAACCCGTTCCTTTGAGGTAGATCCAACCATTGTCAAGGATGATCTTTCTCTTTACCTCATCAGCCATGGTACATACAATAGGTCTTTCTCCCGAGCGAGGGACTCCTTGTTTTCCAACTCGATGTGCACCATAAGCCATGATTCCTGACATGCCAAAGTGTGTAGCAAAAAACTCTTCAATAGCAACCGCAAGAGATTGGGGTGTTTCCATGCTTTCCTCCTTGATTCCACGAATGACGATGTTCTTTGAGCGTTTTTGTCGTTCTTGCAATTCTTGAGTGTCCACATTCTCTACATTCTTTGCTTGGACAACGGCTTGCGTGATAGGAGATGTAGAAACCACATTATCCTTACATATATCAGCCCATGATTTGGATGCATTTCTCATCTCACATACATCATGTCGTATTGTATCTATCGTTTCCTCTTTCAATACATGATCACTCTCAACTTTGCTCAAGCGCTCTTTCACTACATTCATGTCCACAAGAGAGCGTTTACATTCTTGAACTTCATTCTCAAGATGCATCAAGCGCGTTGTTTGCATTTCAAGAACCTTCTTGAGGTGCTCATTCTCCACAACGAGAACTCTTAAAGTACCATTTTCCATTGCAAGTGCGCGCAACTCTTCACCTTGCTTGTTGACGGTTTCTTGTAACGAGATCAAGTAAGCCATGATCATTGCTTCCGTTGTTGTAGACGATGTGGTTGGATTAGCATCCAAATTCCTTGGAGATTTTGCATCATTCTCCATGGCGAGTGTGGCTTTTCCACCCTTGCGAGTTTTGTCTGACATTGCCTTCAAGTCGGCAACAAAACCGCAAAGTTTTGACAGTTTTTTCAGTTCTGAGATGCTGTTACAGCAAAGCCTTCCATTACACATAAAAATTCTGTCTTTACATCAATGCGTAGAGGGCTTCGTGCTCTTCGATTGAGGCTATAGAGAGAGAGAGAGAGAGAGAGAGAGAGAGAGAGATAGAGAGAGAGAGAGAGAGTTCACAGCATTATTCCTTCCCTTGAATTTCTGAAGAGGAAATTTTAGAAAATTAGGTCTATTTTTGGGGCGGAATTTCTCCTTTTCCCCTTGCCCTCAACCGGCATTTTTGAAATTGTAAATGGCACGATATTAAGCTGGAACACTGGTTCACAGGCAATCCTCGAAAAAAACTTTTTTTCAAAAACTGGCAAACCTACGAAGGTGAAACAACAAGGTAAATTGACAAAATTTGAAGGGTTTTCTCACCTTCAAATATAAAATCTAGAGGTAAATTTCCAAATTTGTAGGTGGGTTACACTAAACCTAGGTTTTTTTCGAGCACTGTGAATCACAGGTGCCACCTTGCCAAGAACTCGAGGAGCATTGAATTTGATGAGCCTTGCTTGCATGTCTTGGCAATATGGCAGATGCAGAGTCTCTTGAAACGTGTCAATACCTCTTGAGTCCGGCGGCTTTAGGCGGGTGTTATGGGTGTGAGAGAGAGAGAGAGAGAGAGAGAGAGAGAGAGAGAGAGAGAGAGAGAGAGAGAGAGAGAGAGAGAGAGAGAGAGAGAGAGAGAGAGAGAGAGAACCGGTAGAAGGCCGTACTTATGGTGACTGTGTGTGTGGGAGTCATTATAGACTCTTGGTCGTCAGTGCTCCTCGAGTCAAGAGAGACATAGAGAGCGCGGCGCGACGGCCCAAACACCAGAGAGCAGATAATACGACGCCTTTAGGACTCTTGAAGAGAGAGACAGACATGTGTCGGGTCCCCGGATTTCCTCACTTGGCTCAAAAGAGGTGAGATAGCCGCGAGTTGCACACAACGGCAATTGTGCAGATTGTCGTGCTGCCAGGGAAGGGAGAGAGAGAGAGAGAGAGAGAGAGAGAGAGAGAGAGAGAGAGAGAGAGAGAGAGAGAGAGAGAGAGAGAGAGAAGGGGGTGCTTTCAAATAACTCAAGGTCGACCACCCCCCCGCTTCATCACCAGCATCCTCTTCAGCGCCGTCTCCACCTTTCCATCTCACCTGCAGTTTCCTGTGGATCATCTCTCTCTCTCTCTCTCTCTCTCTCTCCTCTCTCTCTCTCTCTCTCTCTCTCTCTCTCTCTCTCTCTCTCTCTCTCTCTACCCTGGCACCCTCCCTAGCTACATGGCCAGAAGACGCCATATTGCAGCCAGGGAAGTTGTGTTTGGAGATGGGTTCAAAGGATGTTGGACGGGCCGTCGAGGTTGGATGTGTGCATCATCATCGATTCCCCTTTCCCACACGACGAAAACAATCTACTGCTGAAGAGGGCAACTTAGGCTTGGAGCCAAGTAAAGTCAGCTTCAAAAGCCAGGAGGAGGAGGAGGAGGAATTGAGGCATCACTCTACAATTCATCATCGACGAAGCAGGAGGGGGGGAAGAGAAGCTTATCTATACTATTTTGCATCGATACGAAGCTTTGCTGATGGTGGGACTCGCAGAGCTGGAAGAAAACCTAGGTTTAGGGTAATCTCACCTTCAAATTTTGGTATTTACCTCCAAATTTTAAATTGAACTCGATAAAACCTATAGCATGTAGAGAAATTTAGTGTAAAAACCTTGAACCCTGGCACTGCCTTGCTAGACATGTATGCCAAATGTCATGCATTTCATACAGCACAAAAAGTGCTTGACGAGCTTAATCTATGGGACGTCATCTCTTGGAATGCACTCATTGTGGGATATGCCCAACTTGGGCAAGGCCATGAAGCTCTGGGTTGTTTTCAACCGATGTGTTCAAAGCGAGGGTTACGATGCAATCACATACACATACATCTTGAAGGCAAGGCCCAAATGTAATCATGTACACTTGCACTTGCTAATATGGGCAAAAGAATTCACGTTAATATTGTTAGTCAGGGGTTATTGAAAAAAAACCATCATGCTTGCCACTACATTGGTTGGGACTTGCTGCGAGAGAGAACAGAGAGGCCGCCGAAGGCGGCCGGCCATACTAGTGCAAGATAAAGCTTCACTTTAGGATTCTAAAACAATAGAATGCAAAAAAAACATACGTGTGTGTGTAAAATCTACTAAAATTATGTAATAATTTTAAGGTGAAACTTCACTTGCATTCTAAAAGAATAGAATGCAAGAAAAGTAAAAACAAGATGTGAAATGAAAGGTAAGTCTCCATCGTGCACTGAAAACTATGAAAGTCCCCCTAACCCAACCTAACAATAAGGGTTTCTTTTAGAAAGCCAAGAATCTGTGCACTCCATGGGGACGATCTAAATCGATTTAAAGCGAACTGTGGCCAACCATGCAAGCACAATAAAGACAGTATATTAAATAACTAATTAAAAAGACGAGTCCTTTTACTAGGTTAAATTTTGAGTGCTATTAAGACTCAAAATGTGGTCTCACAAAGATCGTGAAAGGATAGGAATAGGGGCTCACTTCTTCTTTTGCAGACTGCGAGATGTGCACAAGTGAGGGGCTCCTTGGCGGTTTTGTAGTAGGGCGGCAGTTGGGCACTTTGAGTTGGGCGAGTCAACGTTAAGGGGAAAGGGATGAGTCTTGAGGGGTTGGGTTTTCCTCGGGGTGGGAGTGTCCTACAATCCCATCCTCGGTTTTGGATGGGCGTATTAAAAAGCCTTGATGAGGCCAAATGGGGAGTCCTCCAAGCCTTGCGTGGCCTTTACCCGGCTTTGAGAACTCTAATGGTGAGTCTTTGGCCTTGTCACCAACTTTGTTGCCATCCATGGCCAATCCACCGATCTAAAAAAAGGAAACCTTGCAAGCTGGCCATTGCTCATTCATGTAGTAGAGAAATATTCTTTAATGTTTATGGTTACTATGGATAGTTCAAATGCCGTAACCCCTTTACTATTTTGCAGAAAGAGTTTGCAATATCCTTAGAAACGACCACCGCCTCATGACTTTAGCATCATGGGTTGCGTTTGCAAGCCCATATTTTTATAATTTTACTTCTTGACAATTTGTCAAACTTCCAATGTTTTCCCTCAAGCATCCTACTACTACGTTGCATTTGCAATCTCCATACATTTGGGAAGCCACCGGACATTTTAATCACAACAATCTTGTTGAAAGTTGATATGTTCGATGTGCTCATGTCACGTTTTTGTTTTTTGTGTTTGTATGCACGTGTACTGTGCACGACTAATGCTAGAACTTCATATAAGGGCATGTGCACACACAAAGTACTCGTCGAAATAGAAGTTGACCATTGATAGGAAGTAAGGGCTCCCCCATATGCCCCTTAAAGGGTGGTCCTATTAGAGGGTCCTTAGCCACTTAGCGGGCCCTTCGTTTTGTGTGGCAGCTCCCCATATTCACGTTTCAGCTAATACTAGCCAATAGTATTTTTTGCGGCGATTGTCAAGGAGATCGATAAACCATCAGCGCATCGACACTACCTACGTCTCTCTCTCTTTCTCTCTCTCTCTCTCTCTCTCTCTCTCTCTCTCTCTCTCTCTCTCTCTCTCTCTCTCCTACATAGCCTGCATCTATGCCTAAAGATAAAAGATTCACTCTGTGTCTTCCCCTCTCTTTCTCTCTCTGACACACACACAGTCACTCAGAAAAACAAAGCAAAGTGTGTGCTTCTACAGTTTCGAGCTCAAAGAAACACATCCCCACACAAACATAGTTCTGTGTCCGACACTAGGCTCTCAAGAAGACGAACAACCTGCCATATTGTTGCAAGCTTACACCTCAGGTCTGCACCAAATGGATTTTAATCGAACTGTGGAGCAAGCCATTGGCGCCACCATCATGGCAGCAACCATAGCCCTCATGTATTGGCTCGAGATCATCAGTTATCCTTTCGATGATTTTGATGGTGAAGAAGAAGATGAAGAGATAATTCACATGGTCCTCTCCAATATGTTTCACCTATGTTTGGCTGCGTGTGCTCTTGCCCAATGCCGCTGCAAGAGCTCCGCAGTTCGAGTTTGCTAGCAATGGTGTAAACTGAGAGTGCAACGTTACCTCTATGTCTGTGCGGAATGGATGGCCCCAGTGAATGCTAAATTTGTGTAGTACTTGTCATCAATCACGCAAAAATCATCGGGCACCGCCTACAACCAGTTTCTAAAGACATTTCTATAATGTGGGGGGTGGATGAAGCAGCCCCCATCGAAAAAGTAGCGGTTACCATTCAAATGGTGAAAGGTGTTTCTGCCTCACCCTTTGCTGGTCTATGGATGGTCTCAAAAATTGTTGTATAGGGCCCTTCAAAACAGCCTTTAAGGGGCATATGGGGGAGCCCTCTTAAAGGCATCAAACCATCTTCTTCTTCGTAGAAAATAGCACTTCTTCAGCAACTCTCAAGGACAATGTTCGAAAAAAAATGAACTTGAAGCAAAATGAGCTATAGACCATTCCTGCGTAGTTGATTCTCTACCTCTGCATTTAGCTGTCTCTCTCACCTGCCCTCCATGCCCCTTCTGCAATCTTTGCGCTTGTAATTTCTTCAAGTCCTCCCCCTCAATGATTGCGACCACCACACCATTGCTTCCTACTGTGCACAAAGGGAGAGAGAACGATGCACCAACTCTCCATCCGAACTTGCCTTTCTAGAGAGAGAGAGAGAGAGCGAGCTGGTTTCCATTACCCCACTTTTCTACCTCAAGCCCAACTTCAGTATCGGGGAGATTCTCCCTAAAAGAAATGGGAAAAAAGATTGTAAAGAGTATGCATACTGTCTACTCTACTGGCTCTACTTTCAATTTTCATTACATAAAATCTTCCCGAGATGCTTTAGCATCTCCATGGAGCTCACAACTTAAAACCATTCCAAATAGGTAGGATTTGACCTCATCACTTAGAGAGTCTAAACCTCAACCTTAACCCTAGGCTACAAGCCCACGGTACCCTTTGGGTCCCTTTAACCATTAAAAAAGAACAAATCCCCTCCCCCCCCCCCCCCCCCCCCCCCCCCCCCCCCCCCCCCCCCCCCCCCCCCCCCCCCAAAAACACACCACAAAAACTAATTAATGGGTTTCCCTAAAAAAAAAATTTCGTTTTGAGCACCTACTGCCTTCTTTCTTTTAGTTTTCTAATAAAAAAGGATGCTCCTTACTAATTTTACACCATATTTAGGCAGGGCTTTACCTTTAGCTCTTGCTCTCAACCGGTGAATTTCAAAGCAACACACTTGTAAGCTGAGACCCGTAGAATATGGATTTAGGAAATTGGATAAGAAAATAAAATGGTCCTTATGGCTTCAAAGATCACCAAAGTAGATATTAAGTACTGCCATAAAGGAAACCTAGTTATATATGTATGTGTGTGCGTGCGCGTGCGCACTAATTTTTGATTTCTTTCGTGATCCTTATCAAAGGACCCTCTTCTCTCGAGTGATATCTCTCTTTCACCTTCTTTTAGATTTTTAGCTCGACGGTGCGTGTACAGACTCCAAAGTGGGTGTGTGCATATCTCAACTTCCCAAGGGCAGTTTGAAGGACTGAAGCACAAGCTCTTTTGACACTAGCAACACCTAGATGAAGACATGGTAAAAGCTGCCCAAGGTTTTCACCTTGGTTAATTCGTGGTCACTACTAATCAATGTCGAGTGGGTCCAAGTTCCCATCTATACTATCTATAATAGGGGAAGGGATTTAGGCCCTCCCCTTAGCCACGTGTCAGCACGACCTTCATCCGGTAGCTTTCAAAATTCAAGCCAATGTGCCCTGCGCGAAGTGAAATAGTGGACATGAGAGTAGTCGCACGTGCACACACACACACACACACACACACACACACACAGACAAACAGAGAGAGAGAGGATGCTATTATCGATACAAAGTTGGGATTAGGACTCAGGAGCAAGTTGCAAGAGCTGAATCCAAGGACAAAATTGGGTCAGGATTGACTTGCTAATCAAATGGTTCCTAGAGGTGACATGACCAACAAGGTCGCCATGAATGCTTGGTTGCACAACCGACTTTCGCCTCACCCACTGCTAACTTCATCGACAGCTCCTCCTTGAGCCTCACCTTCAGCACCTGATTGATATGCACACAGAGCGTGGAACCCGATGAAGCAATCATTGTATTTGACGACAATGATGAGGGCGATGATGATGAAGATTACGTTGTTGGTGATGATGCAGATGAGCGTGATGATGATGAAGAGGACGTTGCTGGAGAATATGATGCAGATGACCAAAGTTTCGCAAAGTTGAATAATTTCACCTATTCAATCATACTTTAGCGAATGGCAATCACCCATTGGTCCAACATTTTGCCACAGTATACTTCGATTTATTGAAAATTGAGCAAACGTCATGCTTTTGGCACTGCCTTAATAGACATGTACCTCAAATGTGGTGCACATCATAAGCACAAAAAGTGTGCGAGGAGCTTCCTATCCGGGATGTCGTCTCTTGGAATGCACTGATTGCGAGATATGTCCAACTTGGGCAGGGGCGAGAAGCTCTGGCTTTTTTTCGGCGGATGCAAAGCGAGGGTGTCTATCCATATGCAATCTCATATGCTTGCATCTTGAAACCAAGGATCACGGTCACAAAGCTCGGAGTTGTTTTCAACAGATGTAGAGAGAGGACATCTCTCCAAACACAATCACGTACACGTGGACCTTGACGGCATGTGGTATTACACAAGATGATGATATGGGCAAAAGAATTCATGGTGATATTGAAATGAAACATCATGCTTGGCACTACCTTGGTCAACATGTATCCCAAATTTGGTGCACTTCATAAAGCACAAAAAGTGTGCCAGGAGCTTCCTATCCAGAACTTCATAAAGCACAAAAAGTGTGCAATGACCTTCCTATCTGTCGTCTCTTGGAATGCACTGATTGCAGGATATGTCCAAGGTAGGGCCAAGAAGCCGTGGACAGTTTTCAACGGATGTGAAGTGAGGGTGTCTCTTTGAATGCAATCACGTACGATTGCATCTTGAAGGCATGGATAAGGGTTACAAAACTCCGAGCTGTTTTTAGCAGATGCAAAGAGAGGGCATCTCTCCAAACGTAATCACATACACTTGCACCTTGAAGGCATGTGGCATTACACAAGATGCTGATACGGGCAAAAGAATTCACGGTGATATTGTTAGACTGGGGTTGTTGAAAGAAAATGTCTTGCTTGGAACTGCCTTGGTCGACATGTATCTTAAATGTGGTGCACTTCATAAAGCACAAAAAGTGTGCGAGGAGCTTCTTGTCCGAGATTGTTGAAAGAAAACATCATGCTTGGCATAGCCTTGGTTGACATGTATCCCAAATGTGGTGCACTTCATAAAGCACAAAAAGTGTGCAAGGAGCTTCCTGTGCGGGATCTCGTCTCATGGAATGCACTAATTGCGGGATATGTCCAACTTGGGTAGGGCCGAGAGAAGCTCTGGGTTGTTTTCGACGGATGCAAAGTGAGGGTGTCTCTCCAGATGCAATCACATACACTTGCATCTTGAATCCAAGGATTAGGGTCATGAAGCTCTGAGTTTTTTTCAACAAATGCAGAGAGAGGTCATCTCTCCAAACACGATCACGTACACTTGCACGTTGAAGGCATGTGACATTACACAAGATGCTGATATGGACAAAAGAATTCATGGTGATATTGTAAAACTGGGCTTTTTGAAAGAAAAAGTTGTGCTTGGCACTACATTGGTCAATATGTATCCCAAATGTGGTGCACTTTATGGCATAGAAAGTGCATGGGGACCTTCTTGTCCAGGCGGGGAGGAATTCCAATCCCTCCCCCAGCCACATGTCACAAGTAGCTTGATCCGGCTCTATTCCCTATAGACGAGACATGCGGATAGCGCGTGCACAATGTGTGTGTGTGTGTGTGTGTGTGTGTGTGTGTGTGTGTGTGTGAGAGAGAGAGAGAGAGAGAGAGAGAGAGAGAGAGAGAGAGAGAGAGAGAGAGAGAAACAAAGCGAGAGGCCGCCGAAGGTGGCCGGCCATACTAGTGATTGATAATGTGTAAGTACTTGCTATAGTGGTTGTTGGGAGCATTTATTTCTCTTTATTAAGAGGAGATGGCTAGATGTAGAGATAATCCTTTGATCACAAGAATGTTTCTGATATTGTCTTTGCAATTGTGTGTATTTGTAAATGGTGTTAGGATTTTTCCAATTAGGATTATTCAAATAGTTGGATTTAAATAGGTGGCTCTTGGTAGAACCCCACCTCAAGCTCCACAAATTCTTGAACTTACTTCTATTGTACAAGCTGCTGAGCAGGATGCACAAATTCTTGAACTTACTTCTATTGTACAAGCTGCTGAGCAGGATGCACAAAAAAACTTGTTTGAAAAACTTTTAAAAGGAGATTCCTCTACTTCCCAAAAGGAGATGATGATCCTTTGGCTAATGTAGAAGGGAATGATGTGTTGGAACCAACAAGTAGCTCAAAGGTGAAGGTGGGTTCAAAAAGGAATTTTAGATACCCTTGAAGGTTCTACCATCCATGGCTCTCTTGTGCTTCTAAAGAGGATCAAGTAGAGGTGAAATGCATCATTTGTAAAGCAGGAAAGAAAAGAGAATGGAGTTTCAAGAGACGTGAAGAGCCCAATCAACACTATAAAGTTTAGAGGATACTGAAGAAGCTACACTTTGTGAAGAAGCTACACCAAAATGATGGAAAAAGTGATTGGAACAACTAATACCAAATTATAAAGAAGTGGAAGATTACAATTCTCAAGTTGTAAGTGTTATGCAAGAAATATACTATAAAGCTTGGGAAAAAGCTCGAATGGAATACCTAGCAAACGTTTGGACTCAAATTTGGTCTTTTTGGTGCTAGAGAGAGAATGGTATCCAACCAATGGAGGCCAGGCTATAATAAAGATCGCTTCAATCTATCTCCTTTATAACTCAAATTTTTATGTTTCTTAAAAATGGGGTTCAATTGCGTTAAAAAAAAGGGTTCGAATGCTTAAAACAATGATTTGCAAGAATCTTCCTTTTATCATGATCGAGGTAGGATGGATGTGGAGTGAATCACACTGAATGCAAGTGCAATTTTTTGATCGGAAATTATTCACGGTTCGTCTGCTCATTTCCTCTCGTTTGCGCTCTGCTTATCATTTTCTTCACAATTGATTACATTCTCACACTACTCTCCGCTGCTACATTGTTGTTTGACTCTCATTGTTCTTTGATGTGCCGTTAAGCACATAGAGAAAATAGGAATGGAGAGCAGAGGACCTCATCATCAGTCCGCATCTATCAAGTATGTAGAACTATTCAACAATTTTGATCCGGACCATGGTTGATGGTTATCCATCACTATCACCCATTAGCAGTTAGGTTATTTACAAATAAGGAGGAGAACGTGGATGAGTGATGAATTTTCCAATAGCTACAAAGGATATGTTAAATACTTGCACTTGTCTAAAACTAAGAAAACATTGAAGGAGGTTCTCATTAGGAGAAGTTTGAGGTCATTTTTGGCCCTGATAGAAATGGATGAGGGAGAAAATGCTTTTCATTTTAAAAATACAAAACAATTTTCAAATCCCAAAAATTAGGAATAATATCACCATTTTACCATTTGCATGGGATGTCACTTTTCAAGGCCCCACATGAAGTGCCACTTTTTGTAATCGAATCTGCGTTGCATTTATATGCCCGTGCAAAAAAAAAAAAACGTATAAAATATCATTATACGCTAAAATCTTGAATAATCACCAAATAGCCATTTTATTTCTTTTTGATCATCGTCGCCGGTTTTGATCGAAACCAGCGACTACAAGAGAAGGAGAAATAGTTAGCTGGAGCTTAAGGTATAATTTTAAAGTTGTTACCATTTATTCCAACTTGTTTTTGTGTCTTGTGCCAGTTTCATGTGGTGCATTTGTTTTTCTCTCAGCACAGAGTTGGCTTGCAGGTTATAGGCCTCTTCGTGGTGTGTAGCCATCCGAATCACTCCAGAAGTGAGTAGAAACTAGTCACTTTTCTCGTGTTGTGCAGCCACTTGGCTCACTACAAAGAAGGGTTTTAGGACAGACTTAGATTCTCACTCGTATAGTGCAGTAGTCTATCTCTCACGACATGGATGAGTTACAATTTAGTGGTCGACTCGTGGAGTGCAGTAGGCATGATGCTATACCTCTCACTTCAGAGAGACCTATAGGTTTCTCAATTTTCGATCAGCTCAAATCATCATTTGTATCATGTAGAAACACAAGATTTCTCCTCGTCAAACAGAGAGTGGAGAGATGCATAGTTTATGCCCTCTTCATCTCTGTGTGATGCCTTGTTTACTCTTTTGGTTCGAACTCCAAAGACACGTCGTTGTTCATCACTAGATGACTTGGTGTTGTCTTGGATGTAGATACATACGATATTTGGCCTGCATATGAGATTGTTAAGTTGTCCGCTGATATTTGTGTTGTGAGTTTCACACACTTCATCAAGGATTGGATTAAAGTCATATCAATGTTCTTAGTACTACATAGAAATATGAGAGATACGTTTGTCTACCTAAGAGTGGAGAGATGCATACCTATGCCCTCTTCATCTTAGCATGACACGCCTTGCCCTCGCACTTTCTGATCCGTAGATACGCCAATCATCAGTAGATGACTTGGTGTTGTCTTAGATGTAAATATGCACGATTTTTGACCACAATCTGAGATTTTCAAATTGTCCGCCGTTGATGGTTTTGCTGTGCGTTCCACACACTTCATCATGGATTCAATTGATTACACTATTAATCAGGATTACAACAATATCCAGGACTCGTGTTAAGTGCACCTCACACGAGCTGGGTTGTTCACATTCATGCTCCGATCATTTACGTGTATTATGTAGCACACATAATAGGGTCCAATTCTTGTGATGAGTGTCCCTCACACTCGTGGCTTGTTCACCTCTCTCCATCTCTCTCTTTGTGCATTCTCCTCTCTATTGTACAATATATGTATTGCAATCATAATATATTTTCATTTGCTATGAATTATGTCAATTGTGTATGGATTAGGATCATGACACAATTTTGATAGTTTTCCTCTCCTCTGAAAACGTTTATGTTTTAAAATTATATCTTGCAGATATGGTGGAAATTAAGATGGCAAAACATCAACAAAAATTGGCCTTCAAAGTGATAGTACGTCACTTTCATCACATGTCAAAGACTGAGCTTCATCATTGCCTAAACTCCTCTACTCTAGAACATTATTACCAGTTCAAAGAGGCCTTAACGAAGTCTGTTTTTGAGCAGCTTTAACACGCATTTATGCCCGTTGCTTTTGACACATCTCTAATGATATCAGGTTCATTATTGAACATGGTCAAGCAGTCTATTGGATAGATTGCGAAGATTTTTCAGGATCTAAAAAATCTTGAAATCATTATTTTGACAGGCATAGCTACTTTCATACAACTGTTGCAGTTCAAGAGCAACAGAAAGATGGAAAGAGCAGGAAAGAGCATAAAAGTGGAAGCCAGCTCTTTCGATGCTACTGAAGAGCCAAAAACTACGGTTAGAATAGAGTCTATTGCTAGTGCCATTCTCGCTCTTGATCAGTCTTAGCTCCCCCCTGTATTACATCCTTTGCCAGAAACTGCAATCTCAACATACATGCTATGCATCTGGGAGAAGGGAGATGGGCACACGTGAAGTGTGTAGGTGTCACGCATCCTACGTTTAAAGAGCCATTGTATGTGGAGAAGATATTCAAAGTCCACTTGCATGGACCCACAATGGATCAACATGTCATGGAAGAAGCCACCGTTGTGGACATCACTCATCGCGGCATTATTTATCCACTTGCCATGGTACACCACATAGAGCGTCCAATGCTCATTTCATGTTTTTGGAATGGAGGCCATGTAGAGCAATGGACAAGAGAGTGCACTGCAGATGGTAGTCAACTTGCCATTCGCGATTATGTAACCACTGAAGGAACAATAGAGGAACTCCAAAGTAACATTTTGCAGATAATAAATGCTCTTCTTTAGACCCTAAAGTATCTACATGTGCACGACTATCTCCACAATGACCTTCACTCCTGCAACATGATGATGCTTCACTTTGGACAGAAGGGAGTCTATGCAGGCATTGTGGATTGGGGGATCATGTACAAAGATCAAAACAATGACATGCTTTCCTCCTCTCTGCAACTTGCAAATAGAGACTAGAAAGCAAAGTGAGAGAGATTTTCCATGGGCTACCCCAGAATGCATATCTACTAATCCCCCTCCCTGGAATAAAGCCATGGATATCTACTCCATGTGTCATACTTTTAAACGACTCTTGAAGTGCATGTCAGTGCCACAAGAGCAAAACAAAAGGGATTTCTAAAGCAATGTACTTATCCACCTTGAGAGTGGAAAGAAAAACAATCTCTCAACCCGACCTAACACTTTTCTCTCTATTTAAACGGTGCCCATAGAGTGGGCTATGACATTGTAATGATTTTTGGTCTACGACTAGCTGATGATTAAAGTGATGAAATATTTATTGTTCTCTTTAGTTGCGCTGGTAAATTATATAATTGATTAAGCTATCTTGTCTCTTTCCAACGACATGGAGATAGCTATCATGTCTCTTTCTTGCAGCATGATTAAGTTATCTTGTCTATTTCTTTGAAGATTTGAAAGTGATAACCTGTTAACTTTACAATAAGTCTTTCTAATGATGATATGTTCACTTAATTGATAGATATGGAAGAAGAATGTAACCACGCTGAAGCACACGCCATCTACAAAGAAGAGAGAGAGACTTATGGCCAAGAGAAAGACCTCAAAGCTATTGCGCAAATAAAAAAGGACGAGTCCGGGTTTCAAGGAGAGCCTCTCAGCCTTAAGGAGTGCAGGAAGGTATGTCCAAGACACTTTGTGCACCAAAAATTATTTTGAATCAGTGGCAATGCCAAGGAATCAGCTCCTGTAAAGCTATCGGATTTGCAGCACAAAGGAATCGCACAAGTATTGCTATGAAGATTCATACATCGAGAGAGAGTTATTCTCAACAATAACCAAATGGCACTCTACTTTATACAACAATGCTATGTTTACGACATCCTTGGGAGGCATGTAGATTGGTCAGACCGACCTAAGAATTCTGGCGTTGGGCATGGTCAGATTGCAGAGAAAGTGGCAGGAAGTCACGCCAATAATCCAATGCCTGCACACAAACGTCCCATAGTTCTGCTTCCTGAAGAATCAAAGACGCTCGTTGCATTGAGAATCCAAGGGCAATATCTTTCAAGCCAAGGAAGACACCTGATATATTTTGCACGGCAAAATCCTTGAGCTTGAGATAGAGCTATTAGAGGTTCAAGCCAAGTTGCAACAGTATGCAACACTCTCAAGACCATTGCCAAATCAGGCTGGTCCTTCACAACAAGAACCTCCAGGCCCATCTCCTGTGCCTAAAAGTACTGAGCTCGACATAGATGAACTAATCAATGAGCTGACTCAATCTTTGTCTTGAGCACTTCGCTCACTTTACCCCTCTCTATTTTGGACAAAGGGTATAGTTTTTGTAATCACAACTCGTCATTTATCCCCTCAGCTGTCCATTTTTGTATTCTCAATTAAAAAAATTGTATTGTATCGAATCTAACTGTAGTTATGACTCTTATTGCAAAAGTAACTTGAGAGAGAGAGAGAGAGAGAGAGAGAGAGAGAGAGAGAGAGAGAGAGAGAGAGAGAGAGAGAGAGAGAGAGAGAGAGAGAGAGAGAGAGAGAGAGAGAGAGAGAGAGAGAGAGAAATAGAGAGAGGTGAACATCTTGTAGTGTAAAATGGTGATGTGTCATAATTTCACATACTCATAGTGGGAAAAACTTATAGGCCTTTAGTCATACATCTTCCTCTCCATCAAACACACCAATCATATCATCTATTTCATCCATATCGGAAGCGATCTCCCATTCCATATCATCGTCATCGTCTACTTTTGCAACTATAGCTTCATTGGTTTGAAAAACACCATAGTGATTTTGTGCTGCTCTTGATGTAATGTTCATTGGCTTATGAATAAATCTCAGTTGTAGAAAACATAAACCAAATCAGCAGCACGTTAGGATGAAGCCGGTTTCATTTCTTGGTATGCATAAAGTCAAAAGATGAATAGTTTCTCTCACAGCTTCCACTTGATGCAACAACAAATAGAACTCTAATAGCAAGTGTATTTTCTCCCCACCATACTCCTTCCACCATAGAGACACACTTGTGTGTGCAATGACAGTTCTATTATGCTAATAGAACTGGAACATGCCAGTTCTATTAGCATAATCAACTTGCTGCTGAAAAGCAGTCTTCCTATCCTCTTGTCCTAATAGTTGAGAGCACACTGTTTTGAAGTCACTCATGTCTTTTTTATTGTCCAATTGTTTGGTGCATTTGAAATTTGGGATCCAATACAAATGTAGCACCCTTCAATAGTGTATGCAATTGCACCCATCGCTTGTTGGCAGTTGTGATTATGGAAGCTTTGTCCTTTGCACCAAATCCAGCATGTTCTCTTACTTTGTGTAATGCCTCTGATATATACCAATAGACTCAACCAAATACAAAAGATTCTTTGTCGACTATTCACAAAAGATCTACAAATGGTTTGACCAGGGTGACAATTCTCTCTACAATGTGCCAAAAAACTTGCGAGTTCACAAGTTGTACACATCTTGTAGTTGCCTCTTGGTAGCTAGGATACTTGTTAAGCCAAGCATCCCATCGTCTATTGGATACCATCTCAACAATGCATGCTTCACTTCTTGGAAGGTGGAAAGAACATAGTATGCGGTTGCAAACCTTGTCGTACAAAATATCTGCAAAGTTTTATTGGGTGATTTTAATTGAAAAAGACCATACTAAATTTGATGTTCTCTAATAAATTTCACCACATGATTTGCATCCAGCAGTGTTTATCCAATGTCTTTTAATAGCAAATTAAGAGTATGCCCGCCACATGGCACCCAAGTAATTTTTGGGTACCTAACTTGGATAGCCCTTCCTGTAGCCTTGTAATTGGATGCATTACATTCTATGACAATTGCAATCACATTCTTTGGCCCACCTACCTTTGCTATGGTGCACTTATATATCCTTGCTAGATAATCACTTGTCTTCTCTTTTAAAGCAGTGTCAATGGCTTCTACGAACATGGACCCTCTAGGATTTGCGCATAGCATTGAATGGTATATTGCACGCCACAAAATCTTACATCCATTTCAAGTGTATCTCAAGCAACACATCGTGTTTGGCCATTGGATGATGCTTTACTAAATTTAGTTGAGCTAGGATTTGCTGTTGCTGACGTTGAAGCATGTCCATGAAAAGAAGTTGACTGGGGAGTGTGATCATTTTCTTCTGTAGGCACATGCTTTGTCCTCTCATTGGCAACAGACATTTCAACATCCATTGCATCTTGTCTGGCATTAGCACTTTTCTTTTTAGTTGCAAGAATTTGCTTTGCTATGCGAGCATACTTTGGCAATCTAGCATGAATATCTCTTGGCGGAGCCATACACACAGACGAAACATTACCAGGGACTTTAAACAAATGCTCTTTGATTTTGGTTGCATTACCACTAAACTCGTGACCGGAGGTCTTGCATTTCAATCGAGATGTATTCTTTCCAACACGCAGCTCATGGACGTAACTCCACTCATGTCCTTTCATCATGCTGACAGATAAATTTAAATTGCCAGATCAACAAATCCACTTGTTAATTTTGAGTTCAAAATAAATTCAAAGCAACAAACTACACAAGAAATGCTCTATCGATCAATATAGTGATCAAAATCTATCCACATTATCAATTTGTCTTGCGTTACATTATCAATTAACAATAAACAATAATAGTCTTAGCATTATTTAATAAAATAATGTCAATCAAATTATATTTTGATGCACTAAATAACTTCATCACTTCAAACAAAACATTTCAATCACATCGCACTATATCGATTCATCTAAAGTGCAAGCTTGTGGCTTTCACACATTATGATAATCAATAATCTTAATCACTTATTTGAAACAATACAAACAAAACTCATCATCACATTGCACTATATCAATTTATCTAAAGTGCAAGCTTAATGCTTTCACATATTATGATAATCAATTATATTGATTAAATCTTGCAATTGATTCTCATTGATCATGAGAATTAATTGCAAACCTTGAGGATTTTCATATCTATCTGAAGTGAGAACATGAAGTTCTCACACTTCACGGTAGATCTTTGAAAGCATACCTATTTGCAGTTGATGCACGTGTACAATCACACAATATGATAGACGTAATAATCCAAATAAAGATAATGTAATATCAATGTATTTGGACAAGAGATTCCTAAATTTTGATCCTACTGAGAGCATAGTGTGATGGCTCTACACAACACAAATTTTTTATTATTTATGTTCACTTTGAGGTGAGAAAGTATCTGCATGTCAAAATCGAACCTACCTAGATGAAAATGACCTCTATTCTATTATATTTTGCAGAGAGATAACCTCATGTGAGAGTACACTCTGCACACAATGGCAATCTCTAAATTATAGCACTAATTCACTTTCACATGTCAGTAAACTGAGCACATAGCAAGTGACTTCTAAAAAATAAACACCTTGTATGAGTGAGAGTTTGACCTCTACACAACATACAAAGCTTACATAATTTGATTTTAAAAGAAATAATCAATCAAATTTTAACAAAACATTAAATTTATTATAATCAAAATATTTTAAATTTTGTTTTTTTTAAATTATAAGAAATTTCCTTTTTTAGTCTATTTTTGACATGGAATACCTTTTGTGATGAATACTAATCTTAACAAGGCGTGTTGCCGATATATATACTTTTTTTTAATCAATATATTCTTTGATAAAAAATATTTTGTCCTCAATATTTTTCGATCAAAAGTTTTTTCGATCGAAAAACTAGGAAAAAAATACGTTGACCATTTTTGCTAATGTGGCACCGTATAATACGCCCGTATAATATGAGGTCATGTTAAATAAGCCCGTATATGACGTATTATATATTTCTTGTATATAACATATAATGAAACTTAGAATGGAATTAAGCTAATAACTTTGAGTGTAGCCGAAATAGATTAGCCATAGTAAGCATTTTATTAAGAAGATTCCTAATGAAGATAGAGAGAGTGCTAGATTGGAGATAACAGCAATTTACAAAATCCTTATTAACATGGCATGAGCAATAACTTGAAAAAGAGAGAAAAATAGAGAAATTGACAATAGTTGAGAGCCAAATTTACTTGGATCTGCCCGCCCCCCCCTCCAATAGGCCTTTGTAATATAGGTTCTCTCATGAAGAGAGACTTGGTACAATACAATATTTGTGTTCCTTAAGACCTCTTTGGTGCCATAAAGATGGTCAAAAGATTCATGCACCAAACATGCTTTAAATAACAATTAATCTACTTGCAATAAACGAGAACTTGTCCCCGGTCTCAATCCCAAGATGTCAAAAACCATCAAAGGTGGTGAGAGCTAGCAAAGAGTGAGGAAGATGAAGAGAAGAAGATGTATCTCTGTGAGAAAGAAGTAGTCTCCTCACATATAATCACTCTTAGAGCCTAGCTTAGCATAGTGATAAAGAAGATGGATAGATTGATAAGCATTGCTCCAAGCATAACTCTTGGTTGGATTTGCATTCCATAGTCAAGGAGTGTTGGTGTAGTATTTCCACTTCTCAAGATTTGGAGAAGGAGATGATTTGTGTGCACAACACACAATGGGGGAGTGTGTGTGTGTGACTTGTGAAGTATGTGTGTGTGTGTGTGTGTGTGTGTGTGTGTGTGTGAGAGAGAGAGAGAGAGAGAGAGAGAGAGAGAGAGAGAGAGAGATTCAATTTTGCTACTTCACTCTTGCTACAAGCCCATTGGCTCAAGCCTTGGGCTAGCCAATGAATGGCTCTAGTCATAACAAGCAAGGGGTAGAGCATTTGGACAAGTGTCCTCCTTTCCCCCTTTGAGAGAAAGATCTTAATTATTTAATTGTAGACTTTGGACAAGTGTCCTCATTTCCACATTTTAGAGAAAACACCATTTTAGATGAAATGGGAAAATCCCACAACTTTGGGACTAATTTCAACGCCTATGGATTCCTATTTCCCATTAAATTTGGAAAAATTTCATTTAATTTGGGAATGTGATAAAGAGATAGATTCTCAAGAAAATGGTGGTGTTGAGAAACACCTTTTAAAATTTTTATTTTTATGTGGGTGTTTCAAAACACTTCATAAAAGAGATAGATTCTCAAGAAAATGGTAGTGTTGAGAAACACCTTTTAAAATTTTTATTTTTATGTGGGTGTTTCAAAACACTTCATAAAAGAGATAGATTCCCAAGAAAATGGTGGTGTTGAGAAACACCTTCTAGAATTTTTATTTTTATGTGGGTGTTTAAAAATACTTCATAAAATCATACATTAGCTAGGGAAATAAAACAATGAGCAAGATATGAAATGCTATCCAATTTCTCCTATTAAGCTAGCCTGTGCCTTCTCCATGACATTTGATGGGATCTTGATTGTTTTCGCAATTCTTCCACCCCTTGGAGTCCATGACCATGACCATACAATTGTATCAACACACTCCTAGAGCTTTGGGTCAGCAAGATTGCAGCACCAACGCTTTTTCCAACAATCCTCATACTGTTCTTGGATTGTGGGATTTTGTTTTGATGTTTTGGTGCCCAATAATGAATCAGAACTTTCTTATAGTTAGGAGATGATTTGTCTACATCAACGTTTGACTCTGCCACTCCTAGCCATATCGGATATTCAGGATCTGCGGGTCTCACAAGAACAAGATCCCCTTTTCTTACATCAATTTGAGGCCTAAAGGCCTCTTGTGGCCTTGCACTTTGAGGACCAACATAGTGATCATTCAATTCTTCATATCCTTGAAACTCGTCTCTGTCTTCCTCTATCTATGACTCCCTATAGTCTTTGGCCAAAATGTTGTATATTCACCAATGTGTTTATTGGTTGGTTGTTCAAGCTCATTGATTATGTTTTTCCAATAAGTGATAACAGGCTCCATGTATTCTGTGGAGTCATGATCCTTTCCCTTTAATAGAGAACATCTTTTCCAAAATTCAAGATATGACTTAATCCCTTGAATAACAAGCGGACTATCTCTCACATAGTCTGCTATAGGTACCACATCTGGACAGCCTGTTGGTACTTTTGGTTTTCCCTGGTCATCTTTTTTCCACAACTCAATTCCCGACTCCTTTGGCATCCAATCGGATGATTTGGGATGAATTTTGTACTGCATTACTGGGACTTCACCTTGCATATAGAAACGAAATTGAAGTGGCTTAGAGTGTCCGACTAGAGCATCTTGTCCGTCACACATGTACCCTTGCACAAAGGATTTAAAGTCGGGAACTTGTGTCATAAAAAATGGTGCTGGAGTTGAGCTTTCACATTTTTGAAAATGTTCCATCAGATGTGGAAAAGTGAATGTCATTCCTATTCGCAATCTTTCTGAGAACCTACTAAACATTGCATCTATGTCCTCATGTGTATGACCCACCATTAAGAATCCCAAATGCACGGTTTTGAAAACTCCTTTTGCTACTAACAAGGATAAGTATGCAAACAAATATCGATTTTTATTCTCTCCTGCACAATTATCTAGCTCTAGCAAACGATTCTCAGGCAATTTTTGAAATACAGGAGTGGATATGGTATCCACAACACATTGAGAGGAAGTTGATTGTATGTGTACAATCTCTTCATTACATCCCTAGATGGCCAACGGTGGTGTCATTGTTGATGCATTCCTCTCACGCTCTTGCTTCATTTTGTTTTGGAGGTCTAGAGCTCTCCTTGAGTTCAATGCATTGAATAACGTTACATTGCTGCGTGGCATACCGTCATGGCATAAATCTCCTTGTCCATGGTTTTCTGTTCTTTCCAGATTCTGTAAGCATAATGCAAGGGAACCAATTGTAGCATTGGGATCTGAGGGCCATAGACCATTAAGTGAGAAGTGACCATACATTCCATGACCATGTCCGTGTGTTATCATACTTGTTAATGATACTTCCAATTGATATGCATTCGCATAATCTTTTGAGTTCACACGCAACCTAGGTAATGCATAAATACTTATCCTTTTGCAACTGGGAGAACTTACGCCAGGTGTAGTACACATTCCTACAACTTTGTTGTTGCAACATGTGAATTAGACGTTCATCCTTCAAACGTGCAATCATCTCGTCATCCTTTGTTGACTCTAGTTGAGACTTTATCCGACTACACACAACACATTTGGAGAACTAACTTGTTTTTGACAATGTCACATTAGCAAAATCTGTATTCCAAATCCTATTGAATGTCGTGCTAAACATTGGCTTGAGACTCATACTGTCAAGTGTTTTATTGACATCATGTAAAATGTCTACTTGCTTGTACGTGTTTGGTATTGCAAGCAAAGTTTCCCTAGTACCATCTTCCATGGTTCTACTCTTATGTGGCATTCTCTCTGAGTTTTCATCAACAAAAGAGCGCATCAATGCCCTTCCCATTTCTGTATGGTCTCTTCCTTTTCTCATGACACCATCATTACCATGCACTGAGCGTCTAACCCCATTCTCAAAATGTTCACGGTAATGATAAAATGAAGTTTTTGGAATGCCATGAATTTTGTACCAAGCTCTACTGCAAACCTTACTGCCATTAAAAGAAAACACATAGCATGTCTTTGTAGTTGTTTTGTTCTCACGCTATGCAGTCAACATTGTATCATACACATAGTTTGTTCTATTTTGCAAACTCTGTCCCCAAAATTCATTGCGCATAGCCATGACCTTATCTCGATTGGCATATTGACAACACCTTTTGGAACAACAATCTATGGTTGAAACAAGATGGACAGATGCTAGAGATGCTTGATTGGATCTCTTAGAAGCTTTCGCTGACATTTTTGGCTTCCTATTTACAAAGCAATATTTTCACTTTTTTGAAATAGGCTCTACCAAATAAGCTGATTCAATCCATGTGTCTCGTAACGCATGCATAGCATGTAGATCCTCATAGCATAACAATTCTTTTCCATCCATAGTTGTCACTCTCTTGATAGGCCAACAAACTAGATTAATGTTGCATACACTAGCTTCTGCATAAATAGTAGCCTCATCTGCATAGGATGTTTCGATACCAATACCAATGTTATCTTCACCTAGCTCACCAAAGTTTACAGAGTCAAACGGACACACGTACATGACAACCCCTTCGGCTACTACATGTGTTTTGCTTTCATCCCAAAGTTGAACCCTCTTATCCTTCCAAACCTCTCTGTAGCTCATTCCATTACATTGTGCATCCAATGCTCCTTCTGCTTTGTCAGCCTCATGCATAGAAGCCCCTTTGTACTGCATCTCATTTATATGTTGCAACAACCCACTACTCCATTTCACAATACTATGAAAAGCATCTCACACTGTCAATGCATCCATTGTTGGAAAAGGGATGAGTGCTTTCTTTTCAAAACACAAATCATCTGACACCGATACATTGCCTTCCCCAATAAGCATGCCAGAACAATATGCACTTGGATTTATTTCAAATACACTCCCAATGGCAACCTTTTGTGTCGTTACAAACATGCACACTCTATCACCATGATTGAAATTAGCCATACCTACAAGAAGATTGCAAGAATAATTGTTAAACAAACCGCTGGCAGATTATATTGATTTACGTAGCATAAATCATAACAAGTATGTATGTGGGTGTTTCATGAGAAGCACCCTGTGGCCTGAAGGTCATAGGGTTCCCTCTATGCTACTAAGAATCTCTTTGTGCTCTATGCTCTATTGTCTATGCTCTATGATCTATATTGACTTCCTATGGGACCACAAGGCGCCCTCATTGTTTCCAAAAAACCCTGATTGTTTTGCTATGGCCCCAGGGCCATAGCTCTCTATGCCGGTATAAAGCATATTTTCTCTATATTAGCTCCCTAAGGACTGAAGGCCATAGGGTTGTCCTCGAGATCACCTCACGGAGTTTCATGTCAAGTATATATACATCCTATGGCCTTAGGGCCATAAGATCTCCAAATGAAACATACGACAATGTATGGCCCTTGAGCTTATACATTGCAATCCCATGACCCTAGGGCCATAGGATCGGCATATGAAAAATACGACAATGTATGGCCCTTGAGCTTATACATTGCAACCCCATGACCCTAGGGCTATAGGATTTCCAAATGGAACATAGGGCAACGTATGGACCTTGAGCTTATACATTGACACCCTATGGCCCTAGGGCCACAAGACTTCAAAACATACAAAAATACAACCTATGGCTCTTAGCCCAAGGGTGTGAGCATTGACACCCTATGGCCCTAGGGCCACAAGACTTCAAAACATACAAAAAGACAACCTATGGCCATGATGTCAAAGGTGGCCAAGATATCAATGCAGCCCCATAGCCCTAGGGCCATAGGATCTCTATATGGAACATAGGCAATGTATGGCCCTTGAGCTTATACATTGCCACCCTATGGCCCTAGGGCCACAAGATCTCACAACATACAATAAGAGAACCTAAGGTCCCTAAGCTCAAGGGTGCGGGTTCAAGGGTGGCCAAGATATCAATGCAGCTCCATGGCCCTAGGGCCATAGGATCTCTATATGGGACATGTGGCACCCCATGACCCTAGGGCCATAGGATTTCCAAATGGAACATAGGCAATGTATGGCCCTTGAGCTTATACATTGCCACCCCATTACCCTAGGGCCATAGGATTTTCGAATGGAACATAGGCAATGTATGGCCATTGAGCTTATGCATTGCCACCCCATGGCCCTAGGGCCGTAGAATCTCCATATGGGACATGTGGCACCCTATGGCCCTTGAGCTTACATATTGCCACCCCATGACCCTAGGGCCATAGGATCTCCAACTACAAAGTAGGGCAACGTATGGCTCTTGAGCTTATACATTGTCGTGGACCTAGGGCCATAGGATCTCCAACTGGAACATAGGGCTATGTATTGGAGCTTATCTATTGTCGCCCCTAAACCCTAAGGCCATAGGATTTCCAAATGGAATATAGGGCAACTTATGGCTCTTGAGCTTATACATTGCCACCCTATGGCCCTAGGTCCACAAGCTTTCACATTGCCACAGTAGGGCCACAAGGATCTCACAAGATAGAAGAAGAAAACCCTAGGACATAGGATTTTCAAATGGAACTGAGTGCACACTTTGATCCTTGACCTCCAACATTGCCGTCCTATGGTGTGAGCCCAGGGGTGGCTGAGGTGTCTTCATAATAATTTCGGCCATTCAAGGGATATCCGCAAGTGGCATAAATTAAAAAATAATTAAAAAGTAATTAAAAAATAATTTTTACGCTACGACAAACTTTGTCATAATGGGTTTTCAAATACACTTATTGATATTGGACAAAAAAATAGCGCACAATTTTCGGGATAATTTTTTTAAAATTTAGCTATTTTTAGTGTATTTTTTACTATGGAGATTTTGATTCTGAAGTCAAATTTTGCTTCATGGGTGTCGTTCCACTCGTACTACAAAGATATGGACATTGACAAAGCCTTGCACCAACTTTTTTTTTTCATACTCTTTAAAAAAAAATATAAAAAATAAAGCTCTTTCAATTTCGGAGCCGACGAGCTATGTCTCATTTTCGCACAAAGCTTAGAACTCTAGTAATCTCGACTGCAAACCCGTAAGAACAATCCTTACATTCAAAATTCAAATTTTAAATTTCTAACCTAATCTAACTAACCTTGTCTCTCTCTTTCTCTCTCTACCACAATTTTTTCCGCGCTGTCGCTCTCTTTCTCTCTCTCATTTCTTGCTCGAAACCTACACAGAAACCTGCACAGAGCTTGTCTTTCTCTGTCTCTCTCTCCCTCTCTCCCTACGCATACAGTTCTATGCCATCGTTGCGATGCGCACATATATCTACGCGAAGCGATCGCCACAACCTTCAACAGAAGGACTGCTATCACGACCTCCCAAACACATATCTGTTACCATCATCGTCGCGGCCTCAACACAACTAAGTTACTGCTTGCTACTACTACAACCGGTTTTCATCAAACACAGATTTACTCAGAGGTAACCTGTAGAAACCCTAATCTTTTTGCTTAATTCGGTTTTAACTGTTCTTAATCTAATTACGTTTTAGCTAAGTTGTGAATTACCTCTCTCTAGAACAATAAACAAAAATCATTAATTACATCTCTAAAACTGTAAAACTGTAGACTGTAAAACTATAAAACAGAAAAATCTCTAATTAGAGATCTAAAACTGTAATACATAATACTCTAATTAGAGACCTAAAAATATAAAACAGAAGACACTAATTAGGGACCTAAATTTGTAAAATGAAAAACTCTTATTAGGGACATAAATCTGTAAAACAAAAAACTCCTCATAAGTGACCTAATACTGTAAAATTGTAAAACTCTAACTGCAAAAATCTCTAATTACAACAAAAAATTATAAACCTACAAATGCAAAAGACAATAACTACAGAAAATGCTGAAACTATGAATACCTGTAATTGGGTTGCGGGGAGTTGGGCACACGTTGTAAGAGGACGAGTAGAGCACGCTGTTGTATGAGGATGGATTAGGGTTCAGTTGCAGGAGGATGGGAAAAAAAAGAGACAAGAAGGTGGGAAAGAAAGTGTACACTATATGTGCTTGTAAGATATGGTGTAATATAGTTTCTTTAAATTCATTTGTAGTCACTAAAATAAAACTAGACATTGAATCTTTAGAAGAGCAGACAGGGTGTGGCTACATAGGGTTTCACCTCATACTAAAGAGTAACATATGGCCCTAAGGCACCCTATGACCATAAGGCCATAGGGTGGTCTCACATCGAACTATAGGGTGACCAATGTCCCATCTGGCCATAGGGTGCCAATGTACAATCTCAAGGGTCATAGGGTTCCCTATGTTCCTATTGAAGATCCTATGGTCATAGGATCTCCAAAAAATATATATGGCACCATGGCCATAGGATCACATGGTGCTCTATGTCCGATCTAGAGACCTTGTGGCCCAAGGGCCTTAGGGTGGCAATGTACAATCTCAAGGGCCATAGGGTTCCCTATGTTCCTTTTGGAGATAGGGTGGCACTAGGGCCATAGAATCTCCAAAAGCAACATAAAGAACCTAGGGCCATAGGATCAAAGGGTGACCTATTAGAGACCTTGTGGCCCAAGGGCCATAGTGTGGGAATGTACAATCTCAAGGGCCATAGGGTTCCCTATGTTCCTTTTGGAGATCCTACGGTCCTCGAGCCATAGGATCTCCAAAATGAACATATGGCCCTACAGACATAGGATCACAGGGTTCCCTATGTTCCTTTTGGAGATCCTATGGTCCTCTGGCCATAGGATCTCCAAAAGGAACATAGGGCCCTACGGACATAGGATCACAGGGTGCCCTATGTCCCATCAAGAGACACTGTGGCCCAAGGGCCATAGGATGGCAATGTACAATCTCAAGGGCCATATGGTTCCCTATGTTCCTTCTGAAGATCCTATGGCCCTAGCGCCATAAAATCTCCAAAAGGAACATAAGGAACCTATGGCCATAGGATCAAAAGGTGCCCTATGTTCCATCTTGAGACCTTGTGGCCCAAGGGCCATAGGGTGTATTTGTACAATCTCAAGGGCCATAGGGTTCCATATGTTTTTTTTGGAGATCCTATGGCCCTATATCCATAGGATCACAGGGTGCCCTACATCCCATCTAGAGACCTTGTGGCCCAAGGGCCATATGGTGACAACCTACAATCTGAAGGGCCATAGGATTCCCTATGTTCTTATGACCCTAAGGTCACAAGGTGCCCTACGTTCCATCTGAAGACCCTATGGCCCAAGTTCCATAGGGTGACAATGTACAATCGCAAGGGCCATATGATTCCCTATGTTCCTTTTGGAGATCCTATGGCCCTAGAGCACTAGGTACATGGGGCTGCCATGGTGCCCGTTAATATGCACCATGGTGTACCCTATGTACGTAGGCCACCCTCGGGCCCTTGGATGCCCTCTGTCCCATCCAAATTCCTTGTGGTCCAAGGGCCATAGGGTGACAATCTACAATCTCAAGGGCCATAGGATTCCCTAGGGTCACAAGGTGCCCTACTTTCCATATGAAACAATGAGGGCACCTTGTGGCCTTCGGGCCATAGGATCTCTATGTAGAGCATAGAGCAAAGAGCATAGAGAGCTTCTTACTACCATAGAGGGAACCCTATGGCTTTCAGGACACAGGGTTTCAATATAGAGATAACAGAGGTTCTTACTAGCATAGAGGGGACCCTATGGCCTTCATCCCACAAGGTCTTCTCAATATAGAGAAAATAGTGTTTTTTACTGGCATAGAGAGCACCCTATGGACCTGGGTCCATAGGTTGCCAAAAAACTGTCATGAATGGTTTCTTTAAAACATACAGGGCACCTTGTGTCCTTAGGGTCATAAGATGTGTAGACCATAGAGAGGTTCTTACTAGAATACAGGGGACTCTATGGCCTGAAGGCCACAGGCTCCCAATATGGAGCATAAATCGGTTCTTACTAGCATAGAGAGACCAAATAGTGCTTGGGGCCATAGGATGTCAATTTAGAGCATAGAGCATAGAGAGCTTCTTACTACCATAGAGGGAACCCTATGGCCTTCAGGCCACAGGGTGTCACTATAGAGATAACAGAGATTCTTACTAGCATAGAGGGGACCCTATGGCCTTCAGCCCACAAGGTCTAATAGTGTTTTTCTGGCATAGAGAGCACCCTATGGACCTGGGTCCATAGGTTGCCAAAAAACTGTCATGAATGGTTTCCGTAAGATGTGTAGAGCATAGAGAGGGTCTTACAAGAATACAGGGGACTCTATGGCTTGAAGGCCACAGGCTCCCAATATGGAGCATAGATCGGTTCTTACTAGCATAGAGAGACCAAATAGTTCTTTATACATGGGGCCTTAAGGTGTGAAAACAATGAGGGTTTTTTCAAAACAATGAGGGAACCTCGTGGCCTTGGGGCCATAGGATGTCAATTTAGAGCATAGAGCATAGAGCATAGAGCATAGAGCATAGAGCATAGAGCATAGAGAAATTATTACTACCATAGAGGGAACCCTATGGCCTTCAAGCCACAGGGTCTCAATATAGAGAAAACAGAGGTTCTAGCATAGAGGGGACCCTATGGCCTTCAGCCCACAAGGTCTCATCAATATAGAGCAATAGTGTTTTTTACTGGCATATAGAGCACCCTATGGCCCTGGGTCCATAGGTTGCCAAAAAAACCGTCATGAAGGGTCTCTTTAAAACATACAAGGCACCTTGTGCCCTTAGGGTCATAAGATGTGTAGAGCATAGAGAGGTTCTTACTAGCATACCGAGAACCCTATGGCGTGAACGCCATAGGATCCCAATATAGAGCATAGATCGGTTCTTGCTAGCATAGAGAGACCAAATAGTGCTTTATACTTGGGAGCATAATGTGCCAAAAGACTGAGGGTTTTTACAAAACTATGAGGGCACCTTGTGGCCTTGGGGCCATAGGATGTCAATATAGATCATAGAGCATAGAGAGCTTCTTACTATCATAGAGGGAACCCTATGGCCTTCAGGCCACAGGGTGTCAACGTAGAGAAAACAGAGGTTCTTACTAGCATAGAGGGGACCCTATGGCCTTCAGCCCACAAGGTCTCCTCAATGGCATAGAGAGAATCCTATGGCCCTGGGTCCATAGGTTGCCAAAAAACCCTCATGAAGGGTTTCTTCAAAACATATAGGATGTGTAGAACATAGAGAGTTACTTACTAGCATAGGGGGGACCCTTGAAGGCCATAGGGTGCCAATATAGAGCATAGATCGGTTCTTACTAACATAGAGAGACCAAATAGTGCTTTATACATGGGACCATAGGATGTCAATATAGAGCATAGAGCATAGAGCATAGACCATAGAGCATAGAGAGCTTCTTAGTAGCATACAAGGAACCCTATGGCCTTCAGGCCACAGGGTGTCAACGTAGAGAAAACAGAGGTTCTCACTAGCATAGAGGGGAACCTATGGCCTTCATCCCACAAAGTCTCCGGGATATAGAGCAAATAGTGTTTTTACTAGCATAGAGAGTACCCTATGGCCCTGGGTCCATAGGTTGCCAAAAAACCATCATGAAGGGTTTCTTCAAAACATAGAGGGCACCTTGTGCCCTTGGGGTCATAGTATGTGTAGAGCACAGAGAGGTTCTTACTAACATACAGGGGACTCTATGGCCTGAATATAGAGAATATAGAGAATAGATCAGTTCTTACTAGCACAGAGCGGACCCTATGGTCTTCAGGCCAAAGGGTGCCAATATAGAACAAAGATCAGTTCTTACTAGCATAGAGAGACCAAATAGTGCTTTATACCTGGGGCCATAGGGTACCAAAACAATGAGGGTTGATCAATGGCATAGAGAGCACCCTATGGCCCTGGGTCCATAGGTGGCCAAAAAACCCTCCCGAAGGGTTTCTTCAAAACATAGAGGGCAACTTGTGGCCTTGGGGTCATCGGATGTGTAGAGCATAGAGAGGTTCTTACTAGCATACAGGGGACCCTATGGCCTGAAGGCCATAGGGTGCCAATATAGAGCATAGATTGGTTCTTACTAGCAAAGATTGGACCCTATGGCCTTCAGGCCAAAGGGTGCCAATATAGAGCATGGAGAGGCTCTTACTAGAATATAGGGGACCATATGGATTTCAAGTCACATGGTGCCAATATAGAGCAAATAGTGTTTTTACTAGCATATAGAACATCCTGACCTAGGGGGATTGGTTGTCAAAAATCCATCATAGAAGGGTTCCTATGGCCTTCAGCCCACAAGGTCTTCTCAATATAGAGATAATAGTATTTTTCATTCGCATACAGAGCACCCTTGGGGCCCTTCAGGCCAACCCTATGGCCTTCAGGCCTTAGGGAGCTAATATTGAGCATGGTGCTTTATATCGGCATAGAGAGCTATGGCCCTAGGGCCATAGCAAAACAATGAGGTGTTTTTGGAAACGATGAGGGCACCTTGTGGTCTTGGGGCCATAGGAAGTCAATATAGATCATAGAGCATAGACGATAGAGCATAGAGCACAAGGAGATTCTTAGTAGCATAGAGGGAACCCTATGACCTTCAGGCCACAGGGTGCCATTATAGAGTAAACAGAGGTTCTTACTAGCATAGAGGGGACCCTATGGAATTCATCCCACAAGGTCTCCTCAATATAGAGCAAATAGTGGTTTTTACTTGCATGGAGAGCACCATATGGCCCTGGGGTCATAGGTTACCAGAAAACCCTCATGAAGTGTTTCTTTAAAACATTGTGGCCACCTTGTGGCCTTGGGGCCATAGGATGCCAATGTAGAGCAAATAGTGGTTTTTACTTGCATGGAGAGCACCATATGGCCCTGGGGTCATAGGTTACCAGAAAACCCTCATGAAGTGTTTCTTTAAAACATTGTGGCCATCTTGTGGCCATAGGATGCCAATGTAGAGCATAGAGAGGTTCTTACTAGCATGCAGGGGACCCTATGGCCTTCATGCCATAGATTGCCATATGGTGTTGGTGTAGAGGCTCTAAAGGGGTATTTAGGCCATTCAAGGGATACTTCTTTGAGGGTCCTCTAATGTCATAAGGGAATATGTGATCACACTACCATAGAGTGGCCTAGGTACACTTGTAGAACCATTTTGTTGGCACCCTTTGGACCTAGGACCACATGGTGACTCTATGGCCCTAGGTCCATATGGATGTAATAATATCCATCTTGTCTAAATATATGTCATTCTTTTTACAGAAAATGTCTTAGAAGAGAAAGTCAAAGTCAGTTGATGCAACAGGCTCAACACCAAGTTCTTGGTATCTAGATTTTCACTTACCAAATGGTGGAAGTGATGAGAAAGTCCACTTGTTCTTTCAAGATAAAGAGAAATTGCCCTTCAAGGACTGTGGTATTGTCAAGGAGATAAAGAAAGATTGTTCAGATCTTGAAATGTCTCCATGCCTTGGAGTAAAACTACTCAATGGTGACTCCTACTTGTTGGAGCCTGTGGCCTTTGCTCAAAAATTGGTGAAGGTTGATTATGAAGGAGTGACAATGACAAAAGCAGGGTGGGTGGAGCTTCAAGATGACACTCCAAGTGAGAACTTTATAGACTTATATATTGAGGGCTTTAAGAAAGTCAATCAATATTTAGGTAAATTGAGCAGCACAAAGAAGAATAAGAAGCAAAAGAATGAAGAATTATAGGTCTTAGGGCCATAGGATACTCTATAGTATTGTTTAGATTTTTTAATTGTTTGTGAACATAGATCATAGAGGGTTTTTCTCACTACCATAGAGGATATCCTATGGCTTTGGGCCCACATGGTCTCAATATTGAGCATAGAGGATTTCTTACTAGCATAGAGGGTACTTTGTGGCCCTAGGTCCATAGGGTGCAAACACAGAGTATAGAGGATTTCTTACTAGCACAAAGGGCACCCTATGGTCTAAGGCCATATGGTAACAACATATAGAATAAAGGGTTTCTAACTAGCATACGAGGCACACCTTGTGCGCATGGGGACATAGTGTGCCAACATAGAGCATACAAGGGTTTCTTATTGGCATAAACAACATCTTGTGGCCCTAAGACAACATACAGCCTTAGGGACATAGGGTGGTACATAAATAAAGTCCCATATGGCTTTGAAGGACTGGACCTCTTTATACGTTGGGACCAGCTAACAATCCTAACCCTATGGCCTTGAGGTCATAAAGAGACATATTAAAGTCATAGACATGTCTACAAAGAGCACCATATGGCCTTAAGGCCATAGGTGCAATAGATGGCATCTCATGGTCTTATAGCCATAGGATACTATATAGTATTGTTTTGACTTTTTAAGTGTGAAATATTAATTTGAATGTTGTTTAAATTATCGTGTATTTAAAACTTGATAGCATGCTACAAAACCATGACCAAGTATTTTGTTATACATGGATTAAGGTCACCAAATTATGACAAGAGTGTTTAATAGTATTTGCCTTTACATATTATATTTTTTAATTGCTGTAATCAATCTATATGCTGCTTTAAAATCATATCAATTGGTTTTTTTGACACCTCATTTTTTGAGAAGCTACTTCTAGAAGCATTTGTTGAATTTTGAAAAGCACTGATGTCATACAAATCCTCTTTCCAAAAACTATATTGGAGGTTTATTCTTAAATTTTATAGTAGAGAAATTAAAATAGACTCATACAATCATGATAATTTATCTAAATTAAAGGCAACTAGAGCTTAGAAATCATTAAATAACACAATCCTAGCATACACATTTAGAATTTGGGAAACGGGATTTTCCCAAATGATCTAAAATGGTGTTAGAAAGATCCTACTTATTTAATTGATTCTAAATTCTCATTGGACCTCCCTATCATTCATTCAATAGGATTTAGGCACATTATGAGGGCAATATTGCTAGGGGCTTGACATGTGTCATGTATGCCTCTTGAGTCTTGGGCTTGCCTTGAGTGTCTGTGTGTGAGTTCTCTCTCTCATGTACCTACCTTTAGGGCTCATCTTTGACTTGAATACCTCAAGCACCTTGGTCATCAAGTACGACAAGCACTTCAAGCACCTTAGTCATTAAGAATGACAAACACCTCAAGCACCTTAGTCATTAAGCACGATAAGCACCTCAAGGGGCCTTAGTCATGATGCACGAGAAGCACCTCAAGCACCTTAGCCATTAAGCAAGACAAGCATCTTAGTCAATAGGCACCTCAAGAATCTTAGTCAATAGGCACCTCAAGCACCTTAGTCACCTGAAGCACCTTATTTACCTGAAGAACCTCAAGCTCATTGCCTAAGGTCTAAAGTACATGATGGTTCAAGGTCTAAGTACTTTTAACACTAACCTTTGGAGGCTTTAATGAAGTTAAACCTAAGGTCTTTTAAGCTTCACTAGATGCACATTTCTCTTTGATATAATATCTCCTTTTGGACCCCTATTGAGATGTAACCATCCCTCCTCTTGGTCCCCTACTGAGATAAGTCTAGAAGCACTTATTATACATTTCTCTTTGGTAGACCATCTCCTTTTGGACCCCTATTGAGATGTAAACATCTATCCTTTTGTCCCCTTGGCTGAGATAGATCTAGAATCACTTATCTATATTCTAACTCTTGTCCCCCTTTTATCTTCCCTTATTAAATAACCAGTTTAATATGAGAAAATCATTTGGTAAAGTTAGATATTAGATTTTATGACATTACCTCTTTCTTGAAATCGTTGTGGTCCTCAACTATGAGGTAGAGAAGATAAAGCCTAGTCATTAGTCCATGTTTCTTAGCGGGTAGATGATCCCTTTTTGCCCTACGACATCATTCTAGAATGGATGACTAATCCATTTGGTGCTCGAGAGACTTAGCTACCGCAAGCATGTCTACTCTTTAGTCCATATCATACTTCCAAAGTAGAGTGACAAGTTCTACTTGGTGTTTGGGGAGACGTTGTCTCCACAAACAGGATCCTAAGCATGCATACTTCTTAAATTTTGTACACAATAAAAGGAAGAGAGAGGCTTATAAGACAAAAACATTGTTCATTTAAAATGCATTTTCATATGCTTACTCTAAGGCATCACTGTAAGCATGTAAGCATTGACAAGGTTCATATTATCCTTAAGCTAGGTTCCTTGCATCCATTTAGCATCTTTAAAAGGATAATTCTTAAACTTAATAAGATATCGTCGGATAATCTTACAGTTTTTTAATACTTTCATAGAATGGACTCAGATTGAAGTACCTCTTCTTAATCTTCGATTTTTGAAGAGTCTGCAACTATTGCTTCTTTTGGTGGCGCTCCTTTGTAAGGCTTAAGTAGTCTCCCATGGAAAACATTGTGCATGAGCCAATGGTTGGACAAATTTAATTGATAATCCATCTCATTGATTGGCGTAAGAATTTGAAAATGACAATAGTATCTTTTGGCTAATTTAGCATAATACTTTTGGTGGCCTATAGAATTCTTGCCCGTAGTATTCCTTAGACGAGCCTTCAGAAACTTTAGAAAGACCCATCATTTTCCTTAAAGGCTAAGGCTCTTATGTGTTTATTAGAAGAAACCCTTTTTACCTTTGCTGTGAGAGTGTTTATTAGAAGAAACCCTTTTAACCTTTGTTGTGAGATGGATATAACCTTTTTATTATTTGGAAAAGATTCTTGTGAGTCTCGGCTATATTCATCAGCAACGAAGATCTTCCCATGTACTTTAAGTAGTAAGGGACTTTTGGATCTTCCCTCTTTAGCTTCAAAAGGTGATCTCCCCATAGAAGTATGTACAATGTCATTGTACGCATACTTTATAAGAGGTAGGTACTTCTCTCATTGAGAAAGCTAATCTACTTCCATGACATATGATTTAGCAAATTAAGAATCATTAGATTAGTTATTTCACTTTGGCCATCCGTTTGTGGATGATAGGCCAAAAGATAAATTTAATCTAATTCCTAGACTCAAAGAAACCCTTCCAAAAATTATTGGTCATTCTAGAATCTCTGTTTGGCACTATGGATGTTGGCAAGCCATGATACTTGAAAATTTGAGATGTGAAGAGGGTTGTCATTGATGTGCCTTAATAGTAATTTTGGCAGGCATATAGTGTGTTTTCTTGCTAATCCTGTTGGTTGAAACAATCCAAGTTGCTTCCCTCGATCAAATTTTAACTTTTGGCATACCACATATTTTGAAACATACTCTTGTATGTTAAATTTTCATGGTAGTCCAATATAAATACATTTCTAGTCCTTGAAGAGTAGATTATGGAATCCCTCTTTGCCCCGCATAAGGATAAGCATGGGATTCATACATGACTTTCTTATTGTATTGGGTGAGTAGCACATAGCCTATTGCCGTTTAGAAGATAACCATCCTCCAAGGTGAATGGTTTTTCTTTATTCCCTAATGCAAAGGCTATAATTACATACTTAAAGTCTTAGTCAATAGCATACTCATGTATCATAAAAGATAGATCATTGTGAGTTGCTATTGACAATGAATTCACCCTTAACACATATTTAGGAATTTTGGGAATTATTCAAGTCCCATTTTTTAAAATGAGACTCAAAACTTAAGTATTTTGTGTTGTGTTTGACCTCATAGTTGTTTTTGGGGACCCTTTGTGCCATATAAAAATGAGGCACTAGCACTAAAAAAAGGGGCTCAAACTTAAGTTCAAGCCTCACTTGTTGGAGTTGTGTGGTATATTAAGAAGAGGATTGAAATTAAGTTCAATCCTCACATGCCTTGTCTAAACTAGCAAGTGCACATACTCAGACTTAGTTCAAGGCACTAGCACAAGGATTTGAGACTCAAATATAAGCTCAAGCCTCACTTGTTATTGCTCTGTAGGATACTAAGATAAGGATTGAACTTAGGTTCAAGATTCACATCCCTCACCTAAACTAGCATGTGGGCATGAGGCTCAAACGTAGGTCAAAGAAAATCTATTGTGACTAGAGGTTGGTATCATAAATTTAGCCTTAACACATTGCCATAGCTTCAACACATCGCTATATTGCTTTGTGAATATACAATGACCAAATTGGAGGATGACTTTAACATTGTTGATATGTAAGAACAATGCTTTAATGAATAGCACTTTCATCAAATATTGCACCACTCAAAACAATATATTGTCAACAAATTCAAGATATTTTAAAGATATAGATACCAATGGAGTCAAAAGCATCATCAAAGAGACTACAAAATGGGATAACAACTGAGAAACAAAAATGGACTTGTTTACAAGCCTTGTGCAAAATTTTTTTGTGTTGAGGGGATCTCAAATGAAGATGGTGTTTAGAAACACCAAGATAGAAAATGAAGAATAAATAGATATTAACAAGTACCCTTAATTATGTAGGCAATTCATGAATATTCAAAGGGCTAACCCAATACATATGTATCCCTAGTGATAATCTATTTACATTTTTTGGCTTCCTTGAATCGTCAATTTCAAATAATACGTATTGTATTCTAGCATCACCCTGCATTCCTAGACAAAAAATTGATTCTTGCATGTTTCACATATTGTGACTCCAAAAATTCTTCATTCAAGTGCTAGTGTTTCCCCAATAAATAAATTGAGTTCCTTCAAAGAGAGATATCAAAACTTTGGAAGAGACATGAAATATTTATCTTCAAATAGCACCAAATATCAAACTTGTCAACACAAAGAAAGCATTACATAACTTTACCCTATCGTCATATACCAAACTTGTGACCCACTGGCCGCGATGAAGTAAAAATTAGCAAGCTTGGAGCTATACTTACGAGTCTCTAGGTGAGGAGGATCGCATAAATTTTAGCATGGTGAGGTGGAGACTTTTGATAATGGTTTCTAGCTAGAAAGAGTCTTGCTACAACATCATTAGGATTGAAATTGAGTCTCCAAGTCATGAGGCCCAAACTAATGAGCTAGAGACTTATGAATATTGTTATCAATTAGAAAACTTTTTTCAAGATTCTCTAACTCATGAGGCTTGAACTTAAGTTCAATCCTCAATGAAGTATAAGAGAATTTTGCACATGTTTTCAAGCTAGAAAGAGTCCTACTAGATTTCTGATGAGGCTTGAAAAATGAATCTCCTAATCATGAGATTCAAACTTAAGTTTTAGCCTCATGAGCTAGAGACTTAGATACAATTCTGGATGGGCTCTAGCCTAGAAGAGCCACACTAGGGTGTTCATGATTCTTAGAAATAGACTCCTAAGGCAATGAGACTCAAACATGACTTTGGGCCACATGAGGTAAAGACTCATCATAAAGATTCTTCCAGACAGTTTCTAGGTAGAATGAACTCTACTAGAGTGCTCATGGAGGATTGAAATTGAGTGTACAATGTGGGAATAATAATCCACATCATCACACGATCAACATCCTAGGTACACAACACCATCCAATGAACATCATGTGGCCTTGTAATTGCGCAACATTCATGTACTCAATTATCAATGGCTTCTTTTTTACCTATTGTTTCTTGCCATCTCTCCTACATACCTTTGTCTATAGCTTAACAACTTCTCTTTCTCTCTCTCTCCCTCTCCCTCTCTCAAGCTTCTTCTCTCTATGAGGCTCTTGCCTCCTCTACATGGTATCATGGTAGCAAAGAAGAAGTTCGGACTCTTCTTTGAGAATCCCCACCATGCATCCCCTACGCATACCCTTGGTAGCAGCTACCCCTTGTGAAGAGCCCCATCATGTAGCCTCCTATGCTTCTCCTAATTTGGGAATCAAATATTGTCATGGCTCGTTGGGATGCTTTGCAATGAGCCCGCCATAGCTGATGTGGAGCATCACCTTGCACTTTCAAGCCCCAATTACATTCCTTGGCTCCTCTAGCCCTACCTTAGTTTTCCCATGAGGTGAAGACCCTTCTTGTAGCCTCATCATGTGACCTCAAGCATGGTTTGCAAGATTTGGCTGGGTTCCTACTTGCAGGCATCGGAGAACACCCTCTTGGTTTTTGCCTCCCTCCTATATTCCATGATGAAGCCGAGCTCCTCAAGCCTACCTAGCCCCTCATCGTTCATATTGTTGGTGCCGCTACCATCATTGAGAGCCTTCTTGCCAACCACGCTTCTCCTATGGTTCAATGTACCTAACTAGCGTGGACTTTTGGAAGAGCTTTCCACGTTGCCTCTAATATTATCTCTTTTGTTAAATCCACACAGAACAGGCCCCTCGCAAGCACTATCAACCCAAAAATATACGACTTGATTTTTTGCACCACCAAAACCTTCATTAGCATAAACCAGTTACAAGTTATAGGCCAAGCTCGTGAATGTCCGCAAGCTCTTGGTGAAGCCACGCCTATTCCTGCTTTTGCTATTGATGTGACTGTGATGCCCCATTTACCTACTCATGCCACTACTGCAGCAACGTGCCAACTTGCCCTCCATGTATCCATGCCTCCATTCTTGGAGACAAGCATTCGCCCCTTCTGAATGAAGTTGCTACATATGTTGAGGATGATGGTGATTCTGCCATCATTGTATACTTCCTTCAAAAACCTATGTGCTGGAGTGACCATGCTATGGTTCAACACAACCAGACACCATCCCTTTCTAGTTCTCCCCGCTTAGCATATGCCCTGGTTGTAGGCAACATTGTAGCCCCTCCAGATGCTAGCCATATAAGGCTACAAGCCATGCTAAAAAAACCCTTCATCAACTTTCCATGAGTGCAGCCATGCATGTATCTTCTCATGGCCAAATAGCTAGCAAGGCTACCATCCATTTGACGCATTCAACGCCTCACACTCCTATAGCATCAACCGTGCTCTCATACAAACAAATCCTGCACATTGAAGAAAAATTATTGATCCCCTCTAGCACCTTCTTGTGTGAAGATGTTACAACCAAGGCCACTGCTACAAGCAATGCAGTATCTATTGCCTCTGGAGTCTCCATACCACTACATGGCATTGCTCTGCACCACAACTTAGTACTGCAATTTGAAAATGGCCACAATGGTTTTTGTCTTCAGATCTGGTATTAGCTCGAGTAGACCCAACAATGCTGCAGAAAATGTCAGAAATCCATGGGTTGTAGGTAATCAAACCACCTCTTTTGTTGTTGGTCGCACATGCCACTTTTGTTGAGAAATACCACACAAAACTTGTCCAACATCTAAGAGCCGCTTTGGTGGCAAGCCACCTCACAAGCCTCCTACATCAAGCGGCATTATTGAGCCTTCCAAATATTTGAGCAAATCCAAGCTCTGGCCTCTCCTTGAATCTAGTGTGAATACCTCCTCAGATCTATCTTTCAAGCTGGGTTTACTTGATCCTTACATGACTGTACCCTCCCTCTTGAGCATTGGCTCCATCCTTTATCAGGGGAAACCCTCTCTCACACTGACCCTCAAGTCAATGATACTACCTTGAATCCCTTTCCTCCGACACTTCTCAATGACATTTCTCTTTCATTAGTAGATAGAGTGTTGCAAAGTGCCTTGCAAACACCAAATGTTTGCATATCCTTATGGTCTTCCATTGCTTTTGACCGTGATGGACAAGTGGATAATCACTCAACCTCATGCTTTGAGTAGCTCCCTCTTAGTTACCTCCTTACAATACTGAAGCTACTAACAATACCCTCAATAATCTATAGAAAGTTGTTGGCCTCAACACATTGGTCTTATCCATATCAATCTACCTGTATCAGGTGTCCAACCTCTACAATCATCTTTTTGGCCAAGACACCTTATCCTCGGCATCGATTCATACTCCCAAACTAGATTCATGCTTTCATCTCACTTGTGGAGGCTTATGTGTGGTTTAAAAGCTCATGAGATCACTCACACAGTGGACTTGGAAAATTTATTCAAAGCTCATCCAAAGTAGCAATCAAAGCTCTTGAACTTCTTCATTGTAAAGTCAAACATTAATCTAGGCTGAAGCTATTTGAAGATAAACCAACTTAAAATTTGCATGAGCATGATTGTATTAAAAAAAAAAAAAGTAAATTGTATCTTTTGCAGTACACCTACACATGTCTCTGTATGGACGATGTGTCTTATAGGGGTGCTCATGAATAATAATCCACATCATCCCCTAATCAGCATCCTAGTAGGCACAATGACCCGCATTCCAATGAACATCGTGTGGCCTTGTAACTGCTCAGCATTCCTTTATATAATTGCACCCCTTATTTTCAAATATCAAAAACTTCTTTCTAGTCATTTTTCCTGCATAACCTTGTCTCTGGCTTAGCAACCTGCCTCTTTCTCTATGTCCATCTCTCAGGTTTTTTCTCTCTATAAGGCTCTTGCCTCCTCTACATCCAAGTTATGGGGCTCAAACTTAAGTTCGAGCCCCAGATCTAGAGATTGAATGCTCAACTAGAACGAGTCATACGAGAGTGCTCATGTAGCTAAACTAAGCATCCATGTCATGGGGCTCGAACTTAAGTTCGCGCATCAAGAGCTATAGACTCAATGCTCAACTAGAAAGAGTATTGCAAGTAGCTTTGTCTTAGGAAGCTCTTTAGCTTAATCCCAAGCCACATGAGGTAAATAATAAATTCAAGCCGTGTGAGATACTCTTCCGATAGTTTCTAGGTAGAAAGAGGTCTTCTAGAGTGCTCATGAGGAATGAAAATTGAGTGTCCAAGTCATGAGGCTCGAACTTAAATTCAAGACCCAAAGCTAGAGACCGAATGCTCACAACTATAACAAGTCATACTAGAGTGCTCATGAGGCTTGAAAACTAAGCATCCAGGTCATGAGGATCGAACTTAAGTTCGAGCCTCAGGTGCTATAAATTGAATGCTCAAATAGAAAGAGTATTGCAAGTGTCTTTGTCTCAAGAAGCTCTTGAGCCTAATCTCGAACCGCCTCATGCGCTATAGACTTTTGCAGATGGGTTCTATCTAGAAAGAATTTTGTTAAAATCTCTAGCTTAATAGGTTTGAAAATCAAGTCTCTAGGTCACGAGGCTTGAACTCAAGTTCGAGCCTCAAGAGCTAGAGACTCTATGAGTAGAGACTGTATCTTAGAAGGCTTGAAGCATCCGACAAGTTATTGACACGTGGAGAGAGAGAGAGAGAGAGAGAGAGAGAGAGAGAGAGAGAGAGAGAGAGAGAGAGAGAGAGAGAGAGAGAGAGAGAGAGAGAGATAGATAGATAGATAGATAGATTTTATTATCGTCCTCAGAGGTCAAATATGACCTATGGGACCAAAGTTACATGTGATGTAGTATGTGTATGGCTGATGAGTGACTCTCGATGCTCTAAAATTGTAGTGATGAGAGTCGCAATGGAGAGCCCACACTTTGGATGGGAGAGGAAAGTGTGTAGGTCTAAGTTATGGCTGAAAATGTGAGAGAAGCAAGTTCGGATGTGATCAAAAGCTGAGCACTCTAGTAGTGTGTGGTACTCAGACTCTCGAACTTGCAGTGAGCATAATGTGCACAATCGATTTGACTCTTCTCCATTGCCCCAAGGCCCTATCTCGCATCGAAGGAAATGGGAGCTAAGCCGAATTGCTGCAATAGTGCGTATCACAGACAAGGGAATAGGCTCAAGCATGTAAGTGTGAGTACGGTTTCCTCTCTCAGCGAAGAACATGGTTTTGTAGTTGGGGGCAATATAGGTGGTGTAATGTATGAAGCGTGACCCACCAGATTTCTCCCAAGCCGTAATACATTGGCGTTGTAGAAAAGCTTCATTCACTTGAGAGTCAATTGAAGCATCATGTAGCAAGTGTAATGCATCCCATCTCCCAAACCACTTCTTTATGTCTTGCATCCATCCCGTGCTCAAGATCTTGCTTTTATGCGTCTTTTGAACTTTTTTGCTTGCTTCCCATGCAATTGTAGGAAGTCGATGTGAGGGGTTTTGACGCATCTTTATCATGTACTCCACAACCCTTTCCATGCCCATAACCTCAATTGGAAGAGATCCCGACTCAAGAAGTAGGAGCATACATGGTGCTTGTGTCTTAACTTGGAGAAGTTTGTAAGAAAACGCTTTTGGACATTCTCAAACTCTTTCCAAGTAGACTTTGAGATGCTCCCGCCCCACACTTCAACTCCATAAAGAAGAACCGGTGTCACCAATGCATCAAAAAGATACTTCTTGAGAACCCAACACTTGATGTTTCCCGCATTACACATGTTCTCAAATGCATAATATGCTCTCTTTCCCGCTTCCAAACGACGCATAACACATTCATGACACTTGTGATTGGATGGAACCTCAAGGCCAAGGTACTTAAAGCTCTCAACAACTTCAAGTGTCTCGTTGTTGTACACAATGCATGGCTTCTCCTTATGGTTGGTTTTCACAAGCATAACCTTTGTTTTGGATTCATTTACAATCAGCCCACTATGCAAGCAAAAGTTCTCAAGGACAACCATAAGCTTTTGTGCATCTTCTAAAGTGTGTGCTAGAAGCACTACATCATCCGCATACAACAAAAGCATGATTACCGCATTGCAAATAGTGACCTCTTCAATGCCTTCTTCTTGCATAAAGTCAAGTACCATTTGTTCCAATTGATCGATGCATAGACCAAAGAGAGTTGGTGACAATGGACATCCTTGTTTAACCCCAATAGTGTTTACAAAAATTTCTGAAATTTCTCTTCCCATGCGCAATTGACAAATCACCTTCTCATAGATTCGAGAAACCGCAAGCATAAACTCACTTGGCACTTGGAGTTCTTCCATCCTTCTCCACAAATTGTTACGTAGAATCATATCAAAGGCTTTCTTAAAGTCCACAAAACAACAATACAATCGCTTGCCTTTCAACCGACTTTCCTCCATGAGAACACGAAGAGTGACAAGATGATCAATGGTGCTATGGCATCGACGAAAACCCGCTTGTCCCTTTGCACGCTTGTCATTCTCTTCAGCCCAATCACTCAATTTCATCTCCATTATGCACCCAAACAACTTTGACATAAGAGACCCATTTTATAGTCCGGTAGTTGCTTACATTCTTTACATCCCCTCCTTTATGCAAAGGCTTAACCCAATTAGTACTCCAATCATAAGGCATACCATGTTGAAGTGCAAGGTTGAACATATCACACATCCACTCATGGGTAAAATCTCCCGTCCATTTGATCATCTCCGGCTTGATACCTTGAAGATCTCCCGCTTTGCTAGTGGCTAACTTTTCAAGCCCACCGCATACATCCTCAATAGTAAAAAAAGACGGCATACATGGGAGTGAACCATAAAATGGCATTTTTTCAGTATTTGCTTGCTCATATAATTGCCTACAATGTGTGTACATATACACTAGACTCAAGTTACCAAAATTCTCAACCCGCTTGCCTCTCAAGTTTCTCCAAAATCTTCCACATGCATGTGCCTTTTCTTGGACTTGAAATTCTTGTTGCTTTACTTCCCATCTTCTTCTCTTCTTTTGAATCAATGCCTTGTATGTATGCAAATGACTTTGATAGTTGTCTTTGTCCATAGTTGCATCAAGCTTTATCAAGGACTTTCGAGCATCTTGACATTCTTTATCAAACCACCTTTTGCGTGATCTATCTTTGTTGATACCATGGAGATGCTTTATGGCAAAGCATTCTTCCACACAAGAACAAATAGCTTTCTTGAAAGCTTCCCATTTAGTTTCCAATGGTGCATCACATTGAAGCTTTGTCATCCATAATTTTTGCTCAACCATTTCAATGTACATTGGTGCCCGTTTGAAATCCATACATAGTGATAAATTCTCTTTCCTTTGGCTGAGATTATCATGCTTAGTTGCTTCTCCACATGAAAGGTCAATACATAAGGTGTGATGGTCGGATTTCGGGGTCCATTGACCAAACATAAAACTCTTTATGCGATACATAATGGCTTCAGAGAGTAGCATATAGTCAATCACACTATCCCCATTATGTCTCCTACATGTAAATCCATTGGTTCCACTCCACAAAGATACACCATTGGCAATGAGCATACCCGTGCTATTACACATGTGTAAAAGTAACTTTCCATAGTGATCCGGTTCTTTCTCATCCATAGAAGTACGATCATACAAGTGAACTTCCTCCAACTCCCTTGAAATGTATGGCATATCAAATTGTTGAGTATCATGTTGCAATGTTTTTGTGCGAGCATTCATATCCCCAAATACAATAACATCACCTTCACCTTTGAAATAAGCAATGTCCTCTTCCAAATCAGAAAATGGTTGATCTCTATCCATGCAAGCATAAAAAGGAGAATCATGATGAGGAATGTAGCAACCGGCTACAAAAATGGGTGCTCTTTTTGGTGTCATAATTTTCAGCCATACATAACGTTTGTACTTGTCATCTTTCACAATTGATACAAAATCTTCCAATCCTTTCTTAAGCATACATGCTAACCCTCCTTGTCCTCTTCGTTGCTTGAGATTCTGTGACCACATCAATGAATGTACATTGTAATCCTCCAAGCCGTTAATCCTTTCTGTATCATGCTCCCAAGTTTCAACAAGAATTACAACATCGGCTTTGTTTGTTAGTTCATCAATGCCAACCCCTGCATTCCATGGGTATCCATTACAATTCCAAAAGCATATTTTCAATTGTAACTCGGTCTCATAGGTCACGCATCCCTATTTGCTTGAGAGACCTGCCTCCTCTTTGGGCACATTTTCTTCATGAGAGATCTCCTTGTTTTTATTATTCTTTTTCTCATATGCCTTGCGATGCATATTTTGTTGCTTAATAGTGCGATCTTTACATACAAAAAATTTTGTATCCCTCAAATAGATCCAACTATTATCAAGGATAATCTTTCGCTTGGTCTCATCCGGCATGGTGCATACAATTGGCCGTTCTCCCGAGCGAGGAGCTCCTTGCTTCCCCACTCTATGTGCTCCATAGACCATAACTCCGGACATGCCAAAGTGGGTTTTGAAGAAATCTTCAATAACAATGGCAAGAGAAGGAGGTGTCTCTAACTTCTCTTCGGGAATTCCACGAATAACAATGTTCTTGGAACGTCGCTCCCGTTCTTTCAACTCCTCCACATCCACATTCTCAACATTCTTTGTTTGAACCATAGCTTGCATGAGTGAGGAATTAGAAACCACATTGCTACCACATACATCAGCCCAAGACTTGTTTGTGCATACATTTTTCATGTCGCATACATCCCGGCTCATAGTGTCAAATTTCTCCTCTTTCAATACATGGTCATGCTCTACTTTGCTCATTCGCTCCTTCAAAGCATTCAAGTCCACAAGAGAGCGTTTATATTCCTTGACTTCCTCTTCAAGTTGCATCAAACGTGTTGTTTGCATCTCAAGTGTGCTTTTGAGATTCTCATTCTCAACCACAAGTACCCTTAGTGTGCCATTCTCCATTGCAAGTGCTCGTAAGTCTTCACCTTGTTTGTTTACGGTCTCTTGCAATGATACCAAGTACGACATGATCATGGTTTTCGATGTCGTTGGTTGGGTGGTTGTGTTGTTATCTCCACACTCAGGAGATTTTGGATCATTTTCCACAATGGTTGTGGACCTTGTTGAAGAAGAAGGACCCTTGCGAGTGCCGGAAGACATTGTATGTAAAATAGGAGATGAGAATCAATTTTGTTGAACCTGTTCACTTCGAAAATGCTGCTACAGAAACGCTTTCCATAACTCTGAAAATTTCTGTCTTTACATCAATGCGTAGAGGACTTCGTGCTTTTCGATTGAGGCTATAGATCACCCAAATCGGAGTTCGGATGAAGAAGTTATGATCAAAAGAGTGGACTGCTGTCTACTAGGTCAAAAAACGGCTGCGTTTGCTGAGAGAGAGAGAGAGAGAGAGAGAGAGAGAGAGAGAGAGAGTTAACCTTTTTATGAATAAACTCTACAACAAGATGTTAGCATAAAACCTAGCAACAACTTAGTTCATGATTTTCAACACCTTCATTCAACCATGACTTATGACCAAGAGACACAAAATACCTCGAGTTACTTCCACGCCACAACAAGAGCTGAAGGCAATCTTGATGAAGCAAGAACCAACATCGATTGATAGTGCATGGTCGGAGTAGGTAGCAAATCCTGTAGGGCTCTTGGCAAAGTTTTGATGGCTCTTTGAGCTGGTGTTTGTCAAGGTTCTCAAAACAACTGCAACATAACAAGATACTTTCTTGCAGGCATCAATGATAGCTGCCCAGATTTTTGGCTGCATTAAAGTTTAGGAAAAGAAGAAGAAGAGAAGCTTCATGATAGAGGCAACTATTCATGGATCCTCAAGGTGACGCTCAGTCCATGCCGCAACAGCTGATGAAGGGCGAGCGAAGCACATGAAACAGCTAAAAGAAGTACAATTTGCACTCTTGACAAAGGTGAAAATCCATGGCTCCTCAAGGCGGTGACATTCTATTCATGCCAAATCTCATGGAGGGATCAAGGCATAGCACACAAGGTGGTTCGATATCATGGCGAGCTCACGGCAACAAAATAGTGCGAAGGCATGGAGGACACATCGTCACAGGTTCATGGCAGAGGTTATGGCGAGCTGACATTTTGGTATATTGCCACAGTTCAGGGTGAGATCATGACAGCATATAAGTAGCGAGAGAGCATGGAGAACAGATTATGTCGCAGGTTGAAGCTTAGACTTTCCTTATCAAGCCTCAGTTCATGGAGAGCTCACCGTGGCGCACAGTAGCGATACACCATCACAGGTTTTCTATCGTTATTTTCAAAAATGAAAACTAACGTTCATTTCAACTTTGACGGACGTATCCGTCAACTTTGACGAAATTCGTTAGTGTCAAGCTTGCTCGCAGTTGCCAACTTGCCAGTATGTATTTTAATCGATTGAAATCTTTAAATGCAGGCTAGATTTTGAGCTTGCCTTTAAGAGAAATGGATTTACACAAGGTTTAGTGTAAATTTTGACCTAAAAAGCGGGGAGCACTTCAAGTTTTCCCTTTTTTTCTTTGGTTGGAAATATGTATTTTTCTAGTCCTGGCTCGAACTTTAGCGCAAACCTTGTTGTCTTTGACAATTTGTTGCCCGTGGTTATAAACGAATTATCAAGGCTAGTTTGTCCTACACATTTCTGAAACTAGCACGAAGATGCCAAAATCTTTTCAAGATGCTACAAAGGCAAAGGTGCACGATGACACGAGGAGGAGAAAGCATCGGGCATGTGCAATGAAGGAAGCCTCAGGCAAGGAGGGCCAGAGCCAGCCATGGCAACTACAAGCTCTCCTGTGATGCAGGCTTGGGAGGGATGCAAGCTAAGCGAGTGAGCTTCTCTATTTTAATAAACATTTCTCATGGATTTTTTGACACGTGAGGTTTCATAGTGGATTGGCTTAGCTCAAAAACCTTTGTTTGTAGTCATAAGTCTAAGGTAACCTTGCTAAGCATAATCTAGGGATATCCGAGATGCCACTGACCCTGCATTCTTCAAAATACATCAAGTGGGATCTTAGGAGATTCCAACCATTAAAAGAAGAATTATCAAGGGCTAGTATGTATCACAAGTATGTTTATACAATAATTCATCGTACAATTTCATGAGCTTTTGTGATAGTGGCACCATATATACCTAGCTTGGTGTCGTTGGGGCAAACGATCATAAAAGCAAATTTTTAAATGTTGACGAAGTCCGAGTTTCTTACATCGAAAATGTCTAAAATCTCTTGCAGGTTTCTTCTTATTTTCAATCCTAATTTTTTTGCTTTTATAGTTTTCTATTTTGGATGTTTAAGTTAAAACTCATGTAGCTAGTTGAAATTTTTAAATGTGGGTGGCTCTTGAAGCCTCAGTCTCTAGGTTGAGCCTTACCAAACCAGTGCACAACAAAAGTGCTATGAAAGTTTTTAGATCAAAACACTTATTTTAATCCTTCTCGTTTTTAGTATGAGAGAATTTAAAAGTTCCTACTAAACTTTCAAAAGATGTTTTAGAAAAAATCTCAAGTTACATCCCACATTGTGAACTATGACAACATCATGAGGTTTTTCAAATTTTAATCCCAAAAAAATCTCCTGGTGTAATGCTCTAGACAAAAAACAATGACGAAGAATACACTGAGTTCCAACATGTCTAGTAAATTTGTACACAAAGCATCATTTTGGAATTCAAGGTTGTTTGATCTCATAATCTAGTACAACATTCTAGCATGGAATTTGAGTGGTGGGTGGCTCCTTGAGCATAGAACAAGAATGAACATGACATGATGCTATGATCTTCACAAAAATTACTAGGAGAGGTTTTTAGCACATCAACTTTGATTTAACTAGTTCCATTTTAAGGTGTGAAAGCATAATTTTCCAAGTTCTTTGTATACTTTTGATTCCTAGCACAATGCAACTTCTTTGAGTTAGAAGAATCAGACACCCATCTATTGACACAAATGCAACCTAGAAAAGTTAACACTAATGGTTGTCAATAATCCAACCTAGCACAATTCAACCACCACTCAAGAATGTGGCTCACAAAAATTTGTCCCAAAATTGCACATTTTTTCCAAAATTTCTAAGTATGTCTTCCTTGGCCATCGTCAAAGTGCATTAGCCACTTGATTGTTCTTGCCAGCAATGTGAGCAATATAAAATTATTAAATTGTGAAAGAAAATTTTACACCTTATTTATTTGTCGGAGAGTTTGGTTTGCATCATGAAGTTCTTGAGGCTTTGTGATCCCTTTGTAGGATGAATGAAGTCCCCAAGAGATAATTTTTCCATGTGTCTAGGGTATATAGAACGGCTAGAAGCTCTTTTTCGTATTTTCCCAATACTCGCTTATCAGAGTTGAGTCTTTGACTCTGGCATGCTATTAGCGAGAATGTTTCTATGAAGCATGTGTACCATGCACACATACCTAGAAAGCTTTGTAGCTCTTGTAGATTCCTTGGATTAGGCCATCCTTTTATTACCTCTAAGTTGTTGGATCCATACAGGTTTCATATATATTTGAGATAACGTGACCTAAATATTGAATCTCTTCTAGGAAAAATCCACTTTTCTTTTGATTAATGAAAACTTTATTCTCTCTCACAACTTGAAAGATTACCTGAGGTGTTGCTTGTACTCCTCAAGGTAATTTGAGTGGCCTGAAGTTTTTTTTTCCATCATGAGTTTGAATGTGGATGGAGCATTTGTCAGGCTCTATAGACTGAGACTTTAAGTATGTAATTAATGCCTTTGATAGCAATCCTATTTAGTGCTCTATAGTCCACACACATGTGATATGTGTCGTCTATTTTTTTTGCACTAAAAATAATGGTGAGCAGAATGGAGAGGAGCTAGGCCTCACTATCCCTTTTCCCACCAATTCATGCACCTGCCTCATGATCTCCTCTTGTTGAGCTTGTGAAACTCAATAAGGAGATTTATTAGGCGGTGAGCTTCCTGATAGAAGCTCTATTGCATGGTCATCATCCCTTGGTTTTGGAGGTAGCTCATTAGGGATGTCATCAATGAAAAAATCTTGGAATCCATTTAGGATATTGGACAACTCTAATTCCTCTTGATTTCCTTTATTGCTACTTGTGAAAACATTAGAGTCATTTACAGATTCTCTAAGAAAAATCATATACGCAAAAATAGAGCTTTTTATTGACTTATCGAAAGCAAGAATATTTACCAGGGATATGGTGTTCCCGGACTTATTAGCATCTATGTACATGAATTTTCCCCTATAATTGAAATACATTCTCCTTTCAGGAATTTCATAGTGGCAGCAATGCGAGTGAACCATGGTACCCCAAGGATAACATCCTCATGTTTGAGAGGGGAGATGAAGAAATCCTCTAATTTGTCCACATATCTTTGGACATGAAGCCTCAATTTTCCAATTAAGGGAGTATCTGAGACACCTTGTCCCTTGAAAGTGCCATCGACCTTCAATGCATCTCCCATCTCATGGGCTTGTATGCCTAGCTTAGTGGCCAACGCCAACTCCAACTCCAACTCCGTGGATATGAAGTTGTGAGTTAAACTAGGTTCAAGTAAAATAAACGCATCATGATCTCACATCTTTCCCCAAGCATAGAAAAGGAGAAATCCTTGGCAATGAGCATCTTCTTTTGGAGCTTCAACCATAGAGGCTCTAGGTGGCTCATTGCACACATTTATTTGGGGGGCAAACACGTTAGGCATGTCCTTGACCTCCGCACAAAGCACTGATTATCTTTGAGATAACGTCGTAGCTCCTTGAGAGAAAGTCGATTCTTACCTTTGTAGACTCCTTTCTCCTTAGGTTTATTGTTGTTGCTAGATTTGCGTTTGGAAGAATTTTGAGCATTATTCTTCCCTCTAGGTTCATTTTTCTCATTAATTTCCATGGGCTTAGAATTACTCTTAGCCTCTTGTTGGAAATTGATTTGTAAGGCGACCATAGTATGGTGTATGACCGCTTAGATTGTTCTAGGCCATTGAGAGTTGGCATACTCAGTCATACCTTTAGAAATCCTAGCACAAAAATGTTGTTTGTGTTCTACAAAGTCTATCTTTTTGTAGACAGTGGCTTTGAGATGTAAATCCAAAAACTTGTCCACATACTTGTGGATAGACTTGTAGGGAGACAAATTCAAGCTTTGCCATTCGGTGAGAACTTTGTCTTTGGCATCCTTTGCAAGAAATTGCTTCATAATGGAAGCTCTTAGGGTTTTTCATATTTTTGGAACTTTGCTGTTAGCTCATAGGGTAGCCCACCATTGCCTGATGGACCTTGGAAATGCATAGCTACATAGTGTAGCTTAGAGAACTCCGTGAAGCCCTCATTTCCAAACGCCACATCAAATTGTTGGATGAAGGCCAAAACTTTGTTCGTAGCACCAAAGGTGCCGTTATAGGTGAGAAAAGAGATGTTCTTTCCTCCCTCCTTGAACTTCTTGAGCTTGTTGGACCTTTTCCAAGCACCATAGGATTTTTGATGGCCTCTCCTCTTGGGTTCTTTGGGAAAAAAAACCACTACTTTAATCCGAAGAGGAGTAAGGCAATGAAGATGGATAAGAGGGTGGCCTCTTTCTCTCCTTTTTCTTCCTTTGATTCCTCTCTTCCCTTTTGAGATTACAATGAGGAAGAGTTGTGGCGATCTTTTCCTCTTAGGAAGACTTGGAGATCTTTGTTCTCGCCATCTTCGTGGAGCCACATCTTCCAAAGTGTTCGGCGATTCACTTCTTTCTCTTTCCTTTAGTGGGGACTCTACGTTTGAAGTAGACCCTCTCCTTTTGAATGGGGGTGCATCCTCAAGTGGACGTTGAGGCTCTTCATATGTATCCTCCTCTTCTCTCACCGGAGAGAGGCTTCTTTTGGAAGTCCCTACATAGTTACCCTCTCTTCTTGGGGAGTTTGGAGAGTCCCATGGGTGCAAAGTTGTTGGTAAACTTTACCTTGTAGGGTGGGGTTGCCCATAGCTTGTTCTCTTGCCTACTAGCGACAAGAGAACTCACAAGCATAGGGGCATCATTAGTAGCACCTTCATGTGCAAAATCAAGGTTACCAATATTCATTCTACTCTCTTTATTATTATCAACCATGCTTAATGAATTTATGTGTATGTTAACTTATTCTTTGTCAGCTTCAAAACCTTAGTTGCTACTCCTCTTAGCTCTTGAAAATTAGCACTCAAGCATCCACATCGTGGAGAACTTAAGGACCTCTCTTCTTAAGCAAGAAAAGAGAAACCAATTTCTTTGATATCAATGTAACGGAATGAAGCTAATGACTTTGAGTGTAGCGGAATTAGATTAGCTATAGTAAGCATTTTACTGAGAAGATTCCTAATGAAGATAGAGAGAGTGCTAGGTTGGAGATAGCAACAATTTACACATTCCTAAATAACACGACACGAGAAATAACTTGCAAAAGAGAGAGAAATAGAGAATTTGACAACATTTGAGGATCAGATTTACTTGGAGCTGGTCCCCCCTCCAATAGGATTTTGTATCATAGGTTCTCTCATGAAGAGAGACTTGGTACAATAGAACCTTCATGCTCCTTAAGGCCTCTTTGGTGCCATGAAGATGGTCAAAAGCTTCATGCATGAATATTATGCTTAAAATAACAATTATTCTACTTGAAATAAACAAGACTTGTCCCCAGCCTCAATCCCAAGACCTCAAACACCATCAAAGGTGAAGAGATCTAGGAAAGAGTGAAAAAGATGAAGATAGAAGATGTATCTCTATGAGAAAGAAGTAGTATCCTCACATATAATCACTTTTAGAGCATAGCTTAGCATAGTGATAATGAATATGGAGAGATAGATAAGCATTGCTCCGAGCATAACTCTTGGTTGGATTTGCATTCCATATTCAAGGAGTGTTAGTGTAGGCTTTGCACTTCTCAAGCTTTGGAGAAGGAGATGACTTGTGTGCACAACACACAATGGGTGTGTGTGTGTGACTTGTGGAGTATATGAGAGAGAGAGAGAGAGAGAGAGAGAGAGAGAGAGAGAGAGGATTTTATTTTGCTACTTTAGTCTTGCTACAAGCCTATTGGCTCAAGCCTTGGGTTAGCTAATGAATGTAAAAGGGCTATTAGGGTATACACAAAACCTTGAGCATAGAGGGATATTCTTAAGTTGGAAAATCATTTCCTACAATAGCTCAAGGATCCACTTGACCATCAGCTTCAAGAAATCGAGGAGAAGATAAAGAACTTGTAATAATTATTGATACAATTAGGAGAAAGAAGGCACGACATGGGATTAGAAAAAGACAAAAGGAGTTCATAAATAGTGAGAGTTTCAACAAGCCTAAGAAGGTGGAGGATGCAATAGAAGAATCAATTTATTTTTCAAGCTGGAATCCTTAGATTTCTTAGGTGCTATAGTCTTTGTTTGTGTTCACCTTAAGTTTTTATTTCAACACACTACTCACAAAGAATATGAGAAGTGCATCACAATCATTTTGTAAAGTGATTCCACATGTTTCTGAGAACATTTTGTATGAGAGAAGGTTGAAGAAGGCTAGGAAGAGATGCATTGATGGATTTCTACAGAGGCCTACCTTGGACAAGGGTTTTAGGGGACTTTGGACAAATTTGGAATTAGTATGGCAAGTTACCAACAGCTATACAAGATCAAACATAAAAACTTTAAGGAGTCAAGAGTGAAGGGATTCTTGCTAGTAAAGCCAAGCAAGCCTTTAAATTGATTCCAAGGTTATGGAGATTCTTAGGGAGCATTTTCACATCAATGAAATATATGCTGGTAAGAAGAAAGAGCTCAAGTTAAGGAGATTTTTAGGTGAGCTCGTTGCTGCTGTTGCCCGCACCTTCCCCCTCGCCATCAGTGCTCCCTCCCCCTCCTTCCCTCCTCGCCATCACTGTCTCCCCCTCCCCCCCCCCCCCCCCCCCCCCCCCCCCCCCCCCCACCCTCGCGTTCCCCCTGTGCTGCCTCCTTCACGCAAACCCTTGGTCGCCCCCGCTTCGCCCAACCTAGCCCGCTGCCCATCCCCACTGCCTGCCCTTTGCCCGTCGCCTGCCTACCCGCTGCCCAACTCCCTGCCCGCTCAGGCAACCCAGCCACCCACTCAGCCTGCCCGCCCAACCAACCCTGTCGCTGCCCTATCCCTCCGCCATTCTTTTGCTCGCCCTCCTACCTACCCGCAGCCTTTTTTCCCTTTCCTCGCGTGCCTACCTTTTCAGTTTATAGCCTATCCTGCTTGTCGATCCTCGCCAATTACCTTGGCATGTTTGGTTCAGTGGGAGCCTCCCCCCTTGTCTTTAATTTTTTGCTTCTTCTTCACACTAGCAGACACAGATGGAGGCTCAAGATCCACCATAGAGGGACTCCAATGAAGCCCCCTCGCCGGACCCCACTGAGCCCACCATTTGAATTGCTCTTTCATCGACAGAGCAAGCGAGCCTAGCCGTAGAGGTAGAGAGCCTGCATGCGAATTCTATATTTGCAAGATTCATGGCACCAAACCTAGCAGAGGACATCTGCGTGATCTTCTCGAGGCCCGCCTTCTTGCAGAGGTGGGCAAGATCTTGGACATTCAGATCCTTGGACGAGGCTACTACTAGATCGAGTTTGAGACCCCCGAGATGGAGTCCAAGTCATCGCCATGAGCCCCTTGACCATCCGAGTAGCTCAAGCCCACTTTCGATAGTGGAGACATGGTTTTGACCCGCCTTCAGATGTTTTGGTAGAGGAGGCAGACATCCCCATCTCCCTCTGCTTTCCTGGTTTGCAGAGGGAGTACCTACCACTTTTGTCCAGGATAGGCTCAGTGATTGGGACTGTCCTGGAGACACCTCGCACGGCAGCCTTTGTAACTGCCAAGGCGGCTGACATTCCCTCAGTTCGCATTCTGGTTAGGGACACTCACACTCTCCTGAAGGTCATCCTCTTGCCTCGGGTGAGTGGGGGTTGGTTTAGACAGAGCATGGAGTATTCGGGCCTTGCAAACAAGTGCTTCATTTGTCAACAGATGGGACATCTTGGCAAGGCCTGTCCACGGAGGAGGCCTTGACATACACGACAGACTCAGCCCTAGCCTGCAAGGGCCAGCCAACAGCCAAATGCAGAGACATAGAGCACACATGCAAAGCCACCCTGCGAGCCTAGGGCTCCAGCGGAGGAGGGATGGTAGCAGGTTCGTGGTTGACGATGTGGCAGGGGCCACAACGACATCCTGGCACTCAGAGTGGTCCTCAGGCACTTGCCCAGCAGCAGTGGGTTTCCACGGGGAACCATTTTGGTCTTCTTGAGCAGGACAAGGTCCCTGCTCCAGACCCCACCTCAGCTTCACTCTCGACAACCCCTCCTCCCCCCCGAGTTCCCCCCCTCCTCATCATCCTCCCCCCCGCCTCCTGCTCCCGCCGCGTTTTCCCCTCGCCCCTCTACCTTTGCTGCCCCCCCCCCCCCCCCCCCCCCCCCCCCTACTCCTACACCCCTCGTTCCCACTCCAGTTCCAGAGTCGACCTAGGGGGCATGGCCATCTCCGCTGTTAGGAAATCTCCTGGCAGCACCTTTGCCGTGAGTGGCTTGGCGAGAGAGGGACATCCTTTCTTGCAACCCCCTCTACAGGTACAGATGTCTCCCTTTGCAGCAGTTCCTCGTGGTCTGACAAGCTTTGACATTCGGCACCAATGGGACTTCTTTGACTACAAGTTTACACATTTTCTCAGTGACTCCTCAACAAACCATGAGGCAGCTTGCTTCAAGGTTCATGTTCTATTCCTTGCAGCTAGGGGGATAGAGGCCTTGGACTCAACGGTTGGCTTCTCTTTTCCCCTTTGCGACGGGGACCATATTGAGTGGACTCTTGACTCAGTGTTGGAGTGGTTGCATACAAAGGTCCTAGAGTTCTCTCACCACATGGGAGACCTGGGAGTTATAGACATGCTTCAAACTTTGTGGCCATTGGCCAAGTTTGCGGTCACCCCTCCATATACACTAGGAAGTAGAAACAATTTGGTTCACTTATTTGCTGATACGCAGTGCTTGCCATGCTATGTACACATTCATGAGGACTCCTGGACAAAGGAGGTTGCTTTACATATGGCTTGATCTACTTGGGCTTGGTCCAGGCACTCTTTGTAATCACGCCTATCTAGAGGACGCTCTGATGTGGATTACTCCCCATCCAAGCCAGCCTCGAAGATAGCACATTTAGCTGCTGCGGCAGCATGTGTTCTCTCTTGCTCCCCATGAGGATCGTCTCATGGAACGTGCAGGGACTTGGTGGGCCCCAGTTTCAGTGTCAGAGGGGCAGACTGCATTAGGAGCTTCAGCGTTGCCTTGTGGGAGGATAGATTGATCTCCTTATGCTACAGAACATCATCTGTGTGAGAGCGCATTAGACGTTGTGGTCAGCTCTTATGTGGATGATATGCTACTTTTTGGTCAGTTGCTTTTGGACCTAGAGGCATGCAGGGTGGGTATGTATGACTATTGTGGATTCTTTGCAGAGCAGGCCATTGTGGGCAGAGGGATTATTGTGCCAGGTAGGGCTGAGTGGATCACTATGCAAGGTCAGGGTTGCCTTGTGGGATTCTTGAACATATATGCACCCAATGTGGCGAGTGCAACAGCAGAGTTTTGGTCACAGATTGTTGAGTCTCTGCTTGTAGGCAGAGCAATGGTGCATAGGGGGTGACTTCAACATGTTGGAGGACCCTTCTGACAGGATTGGTGGTAGCCATGCTACTGTGCATGGAGTTGAGCTGGCAGCTTGGGAGAGGTTTTGTATGACTCTGAGGGTCTAATATGTGTGGCAGCACTCTAGTTTTGTGAGGCCCCCAGACAGCCTGACCTTCTCTCGTTTGGACCGCATAGTGGGAGGAGTGAATCTATCGTGGATAGATCACTTCTACACTAGTGAACTTTTCTCTGACATGGGTGGGATAGTTCACATTCTAGCAGGGATCCTTGAGAGGGTCTTGCTAGACTCTGCACTTAGAGAGCGAGTAAAGGCTCTCTGGACAGAGAGCTTGGACATGCAGGATTCTCTTGCTGACAGAGTGGCCTCAGGACTATCTTAGATTAGTCGTTTCTTTCTCCAGGAGTCTTTGGCTCGCTTGGTTGCAGTGAGAGAGGAGGAGAAACATCTCAGACGGGGCATTGCTTCCTTGCAGAGGATGCAGGAGCAACATCTAGATAGTCCTTGGTTGGAGTAGCAGTTAGAGCAGGCTTGCTAGGAGCTTGTTAGCATAGAGGAGCAACACCATGAGTTTGCTTTCCATCCATAGGCATCTCAGTGAGACAGGTGGGTGACAGAGTGGAGACAGGTGGGAGTCAGTCAGTTGAGGAGGCCCAATGGGTCAGTTGCTTCTGAGCCAGAGGACATGCGTGCAACTGTGAGTTACTGTCTGCTGACTCAGTCAAAGCGTCAGGATGCATGCAGGGAGTAGGTGTGGGCAGAGATGCCTTGACTTGTGACTAAGGAAATGTGTTAGAGGCTTGAGCTGCCACTTCAGCTTGAGGAGTTCCACACAGCTCTTAGTGCATTCCCCAGTGGTAGCTGTCTAGGTGAGGATGGCTTGATTCCCAATTTTTTCTTGGAGTACTGGGACTTGCTTGGCCTAGAGATCTGTAGTGCTTTTTAGTACATCTTGCACAAAGGAGAGATGCTTGACAGCAGGAGTGAGGGTCTAATCTACCTCATTTCCAAGGAGGGTGGCTCCTTGGATGAGATTCAACAGTGGCTCCCCATCACCATCCTCAACTCAACCTACAAAATTCTTGCCAAGGCTCAGAGTTTGAGGATCCAGCCACTTCTAGAGAGCCTTATATATGGGACTCAGACAGGTTTTGTCAAGGAGCACAATATCCTTGATAATATCTTTACTTTTTGGGAGGCTTCTACCCTAGTGCGGCTCCGTGGTGAGGATCTAGTGATTCTTCTTCTCAATTTTGAAAAGTCCTACGATAGAGTTGACTGGGACTTTCTGGAGGGAACTCTATGCAGGATGGGCTTCTCAGATGCTTGGATCAAAGGGGTGTCAGCTTTGTACAGACGGGCACACATTCAGGTACATTTGTCAGGAGGTAGAGGTGATCATTTCATGCTCACACGTTTGGTCAGACAGGGCTTCCCTCTTGCCCCCTTCCTCTTTCTGTTCTATGTTGAGGTGATGAGCAGGTTTTTGGTGTCGCAGTAGGTTGGTTTACGGGGCTTAGCACTCCCTATTTGGGGAGATGAGCTACTGGACGTTGAGTTTGTTGACGACTCAGACTTGTACAATACAGTTGTGAGGAGGCTCTTGAGACCTTTTGTTGTGCATCTGACACATTGATCAACTATAGAAAGACAGTGGCTTTCTCAATTGGTAGTGCTTCTGTGCCCAATTGGATGCTAGGTGAGGGTTTCAGGTGGATTCCCATAGGGACTACAGTTTGGTACTTGGGTTGTCAGGTTGGTTTGGACTTGTCTCCCGAGCAAAAAATTGCTCCCCTCCTCCTGTCTATCAGGAGGAACTTGTTACATTGGAGCTTCGCACGACTTTCTTTGGCTGGCAGAGTGGTAGTGGCCAACCAGATGCTATTGGCTACTATGTGGTACATCACTTATTTCTAGATCTTCTCGAGTTCTTGTATCAGCCAGGTAGAGTGGTTGATCAGGAATTTCCTTTGGTCAGGGCGCAACACTCTGACAGCATAGAGCAAAGTCATTAGAAAATTTCAAAGGTCATTTGGAGGGCCATATGAAGAGAGAGAAAAATAGAGCGCGTCCAATGAGCATGAAGGCTACGTTACGTAGGAAAGTACGTGGAAAGACTCAAAAAAAAAAGGAAAATAGCATAAAACTTTCACGAATCTAGGATTGTAGCATAGCAATTTCCTTCCTTTTACTGAGCTTTTAGGTGCTTGCATGTGGTCCCACTTCTGATATTCTCTTATGGTCATTAACGTACTGGAGGGTGACCATTAAGCCCGCACAAGATATTGGAATTCTAAAACACTTTCCCTCCATTAGAATGCTTTCAAAGTGAATCTCCCTCCACTAAAGATTTTCTCTGAGAGCTATGGCGTCCCGTCTTCTCACCCAAGAGGCTCCAGGTGTTTACTGTCTCTCACACCGGCCAACAACCAACAACTACACTTTTCCTAGAAGGCCAAGTAGTAGCATATCCTCAATTACAATACCAGCTTCAATAAGTGCAGAGAATCAATGGTTTGGACAAAGGATAAACAAAGGTTCATGGGTCCTCATGCAACCAAGAAGACCCAAGAGGTCTAGTGGTATCAACGTTTACCGCTCAGCATGGAAGGCCAGAGTGTTGGATTTCAAAGTTGAAATCGGCAAAAGATCTGTAAAGGAAGTTCTTGTTCAGCATGTGTTTACCCATCCTGAGGTGATAGCAAACGGTGAAAATGTATCAGATATACATCAACCACGTTGCAATTGTAAGTACTCTTGACATGTGAACTTACTGATACTCTCATTATAACTTTTCTTATATATTTTGCAATGTTTCTCCCCCTTGTTATGAGTAATGTCTCCATTCTTCACAGATCAATTACATTAGATTTGTCATTTGTACTTATTGATACTCTTAGTTTAACTCTTCTTATATATATTGGAGATGTTTATCCCTCTTCTTATGAGCAATGGGAGCCTGTGGAGTGCATAATAGGCCTCTTACATGTTGTTCATGCCCACATTGGTTCTCTACAGTACTCAGAGAGGAGCAGCAAAAGACTGGCTGATGAGGGAATCTTTTTTTATGACCACTTTTACCAACTCAGCTCAGGGAATAAGAATGGAATGCTGGTGAAAGTGCCTCTACCAACCGATTGGAACACTGTGGACTGGCCAGTTCCCGAGGAAACAATGGTGGAGGCAATGCGAAGTAAGCTCTACAAGGATATACAAAGGTCTCTACGTAGCTCTATTCCTACCAAACTGGTTAGAATTGCAAACTTCTGTCCTGTTGCACTCTTCATAGAGCTGTTTCATAGCTACAACATCCGAGTTACAAAAACTATGTTCATGTGCAAGTCATTTCAACAGTCATCCTGTGACAAGCTTCTTGACAAAGGATGGTATGCAAAGGAAGAGATTGGTTTACGGTGCGAGGTCACGCTTGATACTCTAGTTGTCAAGTACATGATTGCAAGCCAATCACTGTTACTCTCGTTTTGGTATATGCGATCACAAATGCTCAACGGTAAGTACATTCCTATGGACCAGGTTTCTGCAGGTTTGGAAGATAATCCTGCTGTGGATGTGGAAGTGATTGATAAAGAGCATGGCCTACTATTGGTGGTTACAATAAGGGAGCTATGTAGTCTTCAGCATTTGCGGCATGACATCATTGAAGAGTCAATGGACAAGGACCTATCAGATTTTTCCTTTTTCCTAGTTGGCCGTAAGGTGATGCGGCGAAGGGAAAAAGATATTCTGTGCAAAGAGTTGGATGGTCGGGTTGAAGTAGTGTCAATGTAACAGATATTCTTGTGAACCCAAGTGTATACAAATGACTTTCAAGACATGAAGTTTATTGAGCTCATTTTTCAATTGTGCCCTGTGAAAAAGTGTGCTTGAAATACATTTCTTTACCACGTCAAATCTCTCTCTCTCTCTCTCTCTCTCTCTCTCTATATATATATATATATATATATATATATATATATATATATATATATGTTAGACAAGACAAAGACATGATAGAAGAGTCATCTTAATTCATTAGAAAGTACAAACTCGTCCGTGAACAATGGACTGAGATACAATTTCTGTAAGTATGGAATCAGAATGTCTTCAAGGTAAAAATCAAAGGAATGCCCCTCGAAAGAAGGTGGTGAGACAGTT
>NC_140931.1:164980436-165032936 GCF_014529385.1 Adiantum capillus-veneris
TGTGCTAGAAGGAAGTCCCTGTGCAACTAAATGTAAAGACAAAGAGGATGTGTCTTCTCTGGAAGACCCAGCTGCAACTGATGAGAGGCTGTTTGATTTTGCAGCATCTTGTGGTGCTGGGGACAAGTTTGATCTAGTTCATTCTATGTTTAATCCAAAGTTTGACATTGAAGACCTGTTAGCTCAGCACAATAATTTCTTGCAGTCCTACAGAGATAAGTTTGAAGTGATGGTGCAGGTAGGAAGGGTTGTTCTGCCTACTATGACTCTTGTGCATTTAAATGACTGTGGTGGAAAGGGACAGGGACTGAAGAAGTATAGGGAATTACCACCTTCTTGCCGACATTCAGCCTGCCCTTTGCATAAAAAAGAATGCAAACTCATTCAGGAAGCCTTTGGCTTTATGATTTACCTGAACAGCCTGTTTGGATTCCTCATGCAGAATCTTGATGAGGTGTTAGAGGAGCAGGATGCAGCACCAGATGAAGAATGTGAGGAGACAACTCATATGCAAGAAGTTGAGGAGGTTGAAGACACAGTCGACCTTGAGGTTGAGGGGCAATTGAAGTACAAAGAAGTAAGATGCTCTCTGTGAAAACCACAGAAATCAAACTTCCATTGGATGTCAGTAACTTCACTGAGAAGCATGCTCAGATGATGTTGCCTGCTGTGCCTGACTTCAGGATTGGAGACAGGACCTATATCTTCTTACATGATGTGCAAAGTGTCTTTTATTTAAGGGAGGATTTCTCCCTGGCTATTATTTCCAGAGTCCAAGAGGAGAGGAGTGGATTTGTTTCAGAGGATAGTAGTGATGATGAGGCAATGGAAACATCCAGCAATCCAATGGAATGCCTTCGAAGATGCTTTGAGAAAGCTGAAAAATACAAGGAGACACTACCTGATGAAGCCACCTTCCAAGCAATAAGACAAAGCCTAAGACCATCGAAAAGTAACAAAGAAGTGGAGGATTGGTTTAACCATTTAGGTCAGGGGTCAACTACATCTGTAGACCTGTGGCAAGAAAACCTCTTTCTGCAGGATGAGAGCTTCATGGTAACTCTCTCTCTCTCTCTCTCTCTCTCTCTCTCTCTCTCTCTCTCTCTCTCTCTCTCTCTCTCTCTGTCTCTCTCTCTTTGTTTCACTTCTGACATGGTATGTGCAGTCTTGGATTGCTAACAAGGATGACTTCCTTCGGGGCCGGACAAGAGAGTATCGAGGAAGGGATGCAGCCCTAGCACAGTACCTTTCAAAGCTTTGCGAGTCGCCGATAGTAGTTTTTCACAATTCCATGTCACAAGAGGGTTCAATAGCAACTTACACATTCAAGACACTATCAGGCTTCTTGGGTGGACCGGTGCTGCCCAAAAGTGCAGATAAAGTCATTCTTGTGGACAAAGTGTTTGCTATAGATTGTTTTGGTTACTTCCCAGGCTATACAGGTGGTCGGGCAGCGTATTACTACACCTACACAGCAATGGCACTAGCTCTTGGTAGACAAAACCCAGATGAACTTTTAGAGTATGGCAAACATCTCATGATTCGTTACAAGGGTGACGTGCCAAAAAACAAAATTGAACCTTCAAAATCTTGATACACTTCAAGTAGCAATTGTATAAGATCATGTATTACATAAATTTTGTACAATGTCATCCACTCAGAGTATCTTTCTCCACTTGTGATTCACATACACCATTGTCTCTCTCCACCTTCGTTGACTTTAAGGAGCTCCGGAGTTGTTGTATGCCATTGATCTTTTAACTTTTTGTTGTTGTAAATGTCTGATGGCTTGTGCTGTTGCTGAATTTGCCAAGACTTCTTTTGCCTACATTCGATGAATGATTCTATGATAGAACCATTCAAATAGTTCTCTCAAATTGTTAGCCTTGATTCGAGAGCCACCATGTCGTGTGTGCCTGAAATAAGCATTTCTCGCCATGTAATGAGACTTTTCCATCCCTTGGGTATTCCATATTGCCGGGTTCCCATACTTCTGTATAAAATATGGCAAATGATTGAAGATGATGTGCTGGATATGAAAACAGATTAGTTAGAATGTTTTACAGTCACATATTTGCACATAAGAGAGAAAGAAATACATGATAATACCATGTAGTGAGTAATCTGGGTGTCTGTCCATGCTGTCTTGAATGATTTTTTCAGAAGGTTGAGATTTTCCTTGAACTTGTTCATATCATCTTGTGACCAATCATCTTTGTCTCACATCAAAAATAGGATGTCTATTGATCGCCAAACCTCAACCTTCGCGTTACGAGTAGTTGGATCGTGGTCTTTGACTGCAATATGTAGCTTTTTCCAGCTCTGATACTCTACCTTGCTAACTTAAGATGTGTTATATATTTTTCCATGTTTTGTTAGCTTTGGATCTCTTGTACCTTGGGGCTTAGATAAAAACCTCCGTGCCTTCACCCCACCGATGGATGGTTTGCATGGGACATCCTTCTCAGCAGTTGATCTCTTTTCATCCCGCTGGATTTTCACATTGCCACCATGAAACCCCATATTCGACAGTACCATTTCTAAGCACTGCAGGGCTACTTGTCGTTCTGCGGAGTTCTTAATCTTCCAAGCAAACCCGATGTATAAGTAGACTAATTTCTCCACAATTCTACAAAGGGCATGCATTGTACAAATGTGGACATTTACAAGTGGTATTTTCAAAACCGGTCGAAAAGCAGGATCCTCAATGTGACGTGTTGGAGCTTTTCTCCACCACTTTGGGTCCATGACCTTTGCAGGCTCCATGCAGAACAAACACGGTGACTTTGCCATTGCACCCATTCCACAATTATACATGCACTTTAATGTTTTGAGGTCACCTACAAGATGCCACTGAACTTGAAAGTCTCCCCTTCCATCTAGACGTAGTACCTCTCCCTGGTTAGTCTGTCGATCAATCACCTCCGGAATATTAGTTCGATGGAACACCCAATATAGAATCTCATGATCTTCTTTCTTTACCTGCAACACAAAATAAATGAGACTTAAGTAGATCTGAACATTTGAGCTTACTTGAGAATCTCGCTTACCTCAAACGCACCAAGCCACCATATGTTAGATTCTGATTGAACACTAAAATATAAAGGATCATCACTGGGACACTTTGAGAGGGATCTATTCATTAAAGTAATAGTAACACGCTCTAGCTTTTTCTCTTTAACAAGCTCACACTCATCCAGTTTTAACACAAAATGTAATACCCCACGTGACTCTTCAAATGTGATGTTGTAAAACTCCACCATTCTCTTCTGTAATATCCGCAGGTCCATAAAAATATTGTTGAACTCTTCATATGCCATGTTTGCTCCATGGCCACTGTAAGTTGCTTTAATATGAAAGGGCTGTCCAAGATAGTCTCCCTGTGCCTCGTTAAGCTGAAGCCTCTCTTTCCAAACACTTGAGGCTGATGGTAGAAGTTTTGATTTTATACCCTTCCTAACAAAGATGGATGAGACAGACTTTTGGATAGCCGAATATCATCTTTTGCTTACACCAAGTGAATCAAGTGTGCCTTGTATCTCTTTTGCAGGCACTGAGTTCTCTGAAATAAAGCGGTCCACTACATTTCGTTGTAGGACCTTAAACTTCTTGTCATGTACTATATCTGCTGCCAGGCTTCTACTTATAAGTGGCTTCAATCTCTTTCCTATATTGGCTTTGGGGTCAATGTTTTCCTTGTCAGGATAGATTGAATCTCTACATGAAGACAATGCATAAGTAAATAACAGAAAATTTGCTTCACTAACACTATTTAGGCACATGAAAACAATGCATAACAAGAAAAAACAAAAAGATTACTTAACTAAGACAATGTAGCCAACCAAGAAGCATCACCTTAATGCTCGGATTCTTTTCTTGAGACCTCCTGATGCAACCTGCAATGTTTCAAGATTGCGCAATTTCTTCTTTCGGATACGACCACCCAAGATGGTGTCCTTCATTTGACAACTTCGCACCTTCCTTTCAGTTCTTGTACCTCTGTTTTATGTTGCAAAATGGTAACCTCATCTGTAGAATGTAAATGTGAAAGGCGAACAATCTCACATTGTTGAGCTTGGAGAATGCTCTTGTAAGTTTCAGCTTCTCTTGTAAGTGATTTACAATAACCCAGAAGGCCCTTTTCTCCATCACCAGCAAAGGTCAATAAGCTTGTAGGATTGACAAATGGTGGAGACGTATCAGTCATTGGATTCTTAGGGTAGAGAGAGCCTCTCGTCCAGATATCTATGTGTTTAGCTCCTTGAGCTCTAAGCGTGTCTATGGAAGCGGGAGGTATATGTGTGTTTGTTTTACTGCGCTTAATCAATGGTTGGTACTCATTGTCCAAATCAATGTGAAGGTGATATTTGGCTCGTTTCTGCGTAACATTTGTGCCATTTGAGGAGTGCACCATTAGCCAAATGTGCAGGTTTAATGGAAAGTGAATAGCGGCTGCGGATTCGTCCCTCCATGTTAGCCTCATTCCCTCCATATTGACGAGGTTCATTCAATGCAACTGAAAAGAGGATTATCCCTCAATCACTACGAACGAATGTTCAGAAGAGTAAGAAATCTACTTAAAGTACACTTTTTGAACTTTTACTATGAAAGACCCAGCTCTTTTATTTGCCATTTTTTCTAGAGAGAGTGCAAAAAATACACTTTCTTAGAAGGCCCTCCAAATGACCTCCGAAATTTCCTAATGGGCTTGGCAGGTCATCAATCTTCCTTGTTCTCAGGGAGGGCTTGGGATCATAGACCCAGCACATTAGAGCCGGGGCCTTCTTGGGAAGTTCATTGTCCGAGGACTTCTTCCAAGTGACGAGCCCTGGAAGGAGTTCTTGCTACAGTGGCTTCGTGCTAGGGTGCCTCAGAGAGGAGGCCCCTGGAAACCTTTGACAGATGGATCTTATCAAACATGCGTAGAGTTGCGGCAACCTACTTGCATGGAGGAGTGCCTACGGTAGCCCCTTGTTTGGAACCCCATGGTTAGCACTCAGAGAGGTCGCTTGGTTGGTAGTCGGCCTCATGTTTCCTGGGGTTCCATGGTAGCGGGTCCAGCATGCTCTTTAGGTGACTGGTTACAGTTTTCAGGCTTGTTAGAGGAGCTGCAGGGATTTCAGCTACTACAGGGCATGAGAGGGGTGCAGAGCATGTGCCATGACATCTCAAAGGCAGTACCAGCTGAGTGGCTCATGCCTCTCAAGTCAGCAACACCCAGATGGATGGGAGCCTTCACGCGATTGGAGGTTCTTATCTCTGTTTGGGCTTGCTAAGAGACAGTTCCCTCCTTGTTTTTTGAGCTATAGGGTGAGGGACGCTTATAGCAAGTTGCAATAGAGGACCCGCAAGTGGCAAAGTGCTGTTTTTAGAGGATTCGAGTGGTGGGCATTTGTGGGAGGACTTGTGTCATCGATCCTGACCCAGCTGCTCTTGAGGCTGGACATTGGAGACTATGGGCTTGGGAGTGCTGTCCACTGACACGAGTACAGTGGGATCTTGGAGAGTGGCTTTGGAGGGACCCCTTCTCTTCTGTAGACCACCCAGGTGTCCCTTTCTTTTAGTACATTGCTCGACTGGGACATCATATACTGGTAGCACAAAGAGAGGCTCACCCTGCTCTGCAGCACCTCATTGGCAGGAGGAGGGTCTGAGTTCTTGGCAGCTTTTTGGGAGAGCTTGTGGGACTCTAGACTACCGAGGCGAGTCACTTTGTTTCACTGGCTAGTCGGACACAGAGCTACAGTAGTGAGGCGGTCCGGGGCGGGCAACAAGAAGAGCAACCTCTAGACACCCTTCAAGGCTCCCGTGCTGCTCAATGGGGCTGGGGCACAACACAACACAAACCAAAACAACAAACCCACAGCCAAATCCCAACTACACAAGGGGCACCACCTAGTTTAAGAGCGAACTAGGACGCAAAAGAGGAGAATCGTTAGAGCAACCCACAAACAAGCAAGGAATTTACACTAACCCTAACACCAATGGAACACTCTCACACACTAAAACACGAGAGAGAGGGAGAGAGGGAGAGAGATAGTGCTCGGGCTGCTCTGAAACGTATTGGCAATGATCAAGCAAACACAACTATATATTTAAGAAATAGAGAGAAGGGGGGAGGGGGTGCTTGTTGCATTAATACCTTCTTACAAATCTGTCATGACAAATCAAAGTGAGATTAGTATTTGTTCAACATAGCTTGCGTAAATTTCACCACAACACATCACAAGAAAAGCCACCCCAATCACTGTCTTAAAGCCAGGGGAGTCCTCTCCACCCTGTCGCCCTCTTACAGTATGTGGGATTTATGGCTAGATTGATGACAACACCAGAGACAAGCTATCAAGAACTTAACAAAAAACACCAAGACACTTACGCATCATTGTTGTCCATTACTTCACGTTGGAAGGGAGACAAAGTATTCAAGCTTAGTCCAAATCCACCCTCCTTGATTCAGCAAATGTTGGGCTTACACTAGTAGGAGAAATGATAGATTTCCTACTCTCAATTGAATGATCACTCTCTCTCTTACAATGGCATAGAGTTCCCTTGCTAATCCCCTATTACAACACATGCACATGCATAAGACAATGAGCTTCCACTCAAGAGCTCCTTCTAGAGAGGTTGAGCTTGGCTTCTCAAGCTATAGCATAGTGCACTTGCTTATGGCTCCCCCTTTGTGCTAGCTACACCCTCCTTTTATAGCAATTTTGAAGGCTAGGGTTACTCCTCTAACCATGGTTGGGTTAGATCTTCAGCAATTTATCTAATTTCTTTTGCTTGGAATTATCAAGAAGTTGGTGAGGAAAGAGAGAGGAGAGAAATGGAGGTGATAGGACTTTTCATAGTGGGTTAGTGTTAGTAGAGTTAGTATTAATTTACAAATGGAATTGGATATTTACAATGGGAGTATCCATGTAGGATACAAATAAGGAAGAAAAAAACTCTTAAGAGGTAAGAAAAGGTGGCTTTCTTACAAGGTTGATGCTCCAAGTGTCTTGAGTAGGGCCGATTTTGACGCTTGTTGACGGTCCACTAGCTTTGACGGTACAATTTTTTCTCCACTCTTGACCTTCCTTGAGAGACAAGGTAATTGAAGCTGAGTAATCAACCACCATGATGCTGTCTTTTAAGAGAAGAGGCTGAATTTTGTGGTTTTTTTGATAGATATGGGTAATTTGGAGGAGGAAAAATGAGACTAGGTGGTCAATTTTGGAATGGAATTGTGTGTGGGAGGTATGAGTTCACCATGGTTTCTCTTATTCTTCAAGGTTGAGGGAGAAGGTGAGTAGTGTGCAGAGAGGAGTGGTGAGAGAGATGGGGATGATGAGTGGAGAAGTGTGTGTGAAAGAGGAAAATGATAAAGTGGAAGAGAGAGTGTGGCTGCATAGCATGGGAAAACTGGGGTCCACTAAAAAAATCATAGCTCACAGCTCGTAGCTCAAAAAAATATGAAAAAATTTGAGGCAAAAGTTCAGCCCACGAGCTACAACTTTTGTTTGTATCACCTTTTCAAGTTTGGAGAGCAAGTGAATTTTAAAAATTCAGCAAAACCGACCATTTTTTTCCACTGCAAGGTCCTTGTGGGGTCCTTCTTTGGATGATTCTTTTGAATACCTCCAAGAGTGATCCCTCCATAGTGCATGTATGCATGCCACCTACCCTTGACCTTATTTGGCAGGTCTATAATTGAAGATATTGTTGAGATTAGGATATAAGTGGATAGTACAACTAAGAAAATCAAATATTGAGGGGTCTAAAAAATGTGTACATGTCAAATATAAATAATATAAGTGGAAAAAATATAAAGGGGTCAAAAGAAATCTCTCTCATTATGAGGCTACCATAAAAAGATAAATATTTTTGGTGTTCTAAGTTTTTAGAAAAAAACAAAATAGATGTAGGAAGGGAAAAATCAAAATAGTGAAAAAATATACACATAAATAAAACTAGTTTTTTTTGGATTTTTGTTGGGGTGGAGTTACACCAAATATAAGAGAAGCTTACATGAAAATATTTCTATATGGAATAAAGAGTATGAAAAATGGTAAGAAAAAATTGTGGTAATGGTGAGGCAATGTACAGAGCATAAATAACACACACCTAGGTAGAAATATTTAAATAAATACCAAAATAATTATGAAAAAATGTTTTATTTAGGCCCTATATATAAAGAAATATTTACATACGCATGGGCCATAATATACTTATATTTTTATTTATTTATTTATTTATTTTTTTGGCTCAACTAGCCCAATGACTAGCTAATTGAGGGTTTTTTAAGAATATATGGGAAAAGTCCCGTGACTCACGCACGCCTATATACAGTGAAAGGGTGAGGGTAACCACAGTGTTTGAGTGATTTGATAGGGGGGGATAACTCACTATGGCAATCACAGAGAGCCGAAAAACGGCTATCAGTAGTTGGGAGGTGGCTTGTGCATAGTGGTCTCTCGTTCGCATGCACAGCTTGTGATCTTGTGGAGAGTCAGCGTCACTGTCTTTGGAACTGTCCCTTGGCATAGTAGGTGTGGCTTCGTGTTCTTTGACTGATGCCCGCTCTTTCCACGGCTCGGCTGCAGTACAATTGGGGGGCAGCTGCTTTGTACACTCTCACGGGCCCGACACTTCAGTTTGAGCTATCTTCCACCAGCAGGATGATAGTGATGCACGGGGGATGACCTACACTCCAGCCTGCCACAAAGCTTATTCCACCGGAGTGGTGCAACGAAAGAGAGGTTTTTTGGGAGCTCATAAGTGGCTTGACACTCTGGTTCATCTGGTGGGCCCGTTGCTTCCACATCTTTGAGGCTCGCCCTGTACCACCAGTAGTAGAGATTGTTCGGGATCTTTGGTTTGAGATGGTCCATACTCTCAGAGGAAAATTCAAGAGACCCCAGGGCACTTCCGACCGCATACGGGAGTGCAGAGAGGCTTTCCTTCGACTCTGGCGTCCTGGGCCATTTTTCACCATGGTCCAGGGTGTGCTCAGATGGCACTACCATCCACTTGCGTGGCTTTTCCCTCCTCCCATCCCCTGATCTAGCCTCATTGTACATATGTTGTTTTTCCATAAAGAGAGTCTCCCCATCATGATTGTTGTAGCCCTCTCTTGTAGAGGAGGTTGTAGCCCTATGGGCAGTTTCATTAACTAATAGAAGGATCTTTTTCTCGGAAAAAAAACGAAAGAACTCAAGCTAACTATTTCTAGAAATTTTTCTTTCACTTAACAAATTAACAAATTTGCAAAGAGAAATGAGAAATGATAACATTCTTTGATCTTTAGCATGCTTAGGTGAATATCAGTACCATTTTTGTGATTGAAGTGGATGAGAGAGACATTGTGAAGGGAAGAAAACTTGAGAGAGTATCAGTAACCCTCACGAATAGAGCTCTTGATACCAAAGACAAGCAAAAAATCTCGTAAAATTTTAGTGCCCAAAATTTTCACCTTGGTTAATTCATGGTCACTAACTAATCAATGTCAAGTACATCCAAGTTCTACATTCCAATTATTGATATTGCATAAGTAATTGCTATATTGGTTATTGGGAGCATTTATCTATTTTTATTAAGAGGAGATGTCTAGAAGCAGAGATAATCCTTTCATCACAACAATTGTTACTGATATCCTCTTTGTAATTGTGTGTATTATTCAAGCAATTGAATCTAAATAGGTGGTTCTTGGTAAAAACCTCAAACTCCACAAAATCTTAAAATTACTTCTATGATACAAGTTGTAGAGCAGGATGCTCAAAAAAATAACTTGCTTGAAATTTTTTTCAAAGGAGATTCCTCTACTTCCAAAGGAGATGAAGATCCTTTGGCTATTGTAGAAGGGAATGATGTGGTGGAACCAACAAGTAGCTCAAAGGTGAAGGTGGGCTCAAATAGGAAGTTTGGGGACCCTTGAAGGTTCTACAATCCATGGCTCTCTTGTGCTTCTAAAGAGGACCAAGTAGTGGTGATAAGCATCATTTGTAAAGAAGAAGAAAAATAAAATGGAGCTTTCAAGAGACATGAAGAGCCCGATCAACACTAAAAAGTTTAGAGGATATACGAGAAGCTACACCAAAATGGTGGAAAAAGTGATTGGAACAACTAATACCAAATTATAGAGAAGCGAAAGATTCCAATCTCAAGTTGTAAGTCTTATGCAAGAAATATACTATAAAGCTTGGGAAAAGGCTTGAATGGAATACCTAGCATTAAGGAAAGTTTGGACTCAAATATGGTCCTTTTGGCACTAGAGAGAGAATGGTATCCAACCAATGGAGACCGGCCTTTCATAATGATCGCTTCAATATATCTCCTTTATAACTCAATTTTTTGTGTTTCTTAAAAATGGGTTCAATTGTGTAAAAATATAGGGTTGATGATTATCCACCACTATCATCCATTAGAAGTTGGTTATTTGTAGATAAGGAGGAGAAAGTGGATGGGTAGTGAGTTTTTCAATAGCTACAAAGGACATCTTAAATACTTGCACTTGTCCCAAACTGGGAAGATGTTGGAGGAGGTGCTCATTAGGGGACAAAAAAATTTCCCTCTCAAAGCACCGATGTTCTCTTTTGGACCAAATTTAAAATTTCCCCTTGCTTAGCTCTATCACAATTTTTTTTTTCCCATGTCCTATCCCATAATCTTCTTCCCGTATCCAAGTTTTGACCTTGGTATTGCAGCCATGAATCCTTCAAGGGGAGGTGTCTATCATCTCCATTTTGAGTTGGAAGATGAATATTCTCCCCTTCAGGAAAGAAATAGGTTGTTTGAAGCTTCTCCTTCTTCCATTGAAGAAATGAGATTAGAGGGAAGAATAACATCGACTTATCCCATAAATCCAATCATCAAAAGCACCTTGCCATGAATAAATTGTTCTTCATTGATGAGGTTTGAAGAAGATGGCATAAAAAGGCTATTAGGGTATACATAAAACCTTTAGCTTAGAGGGAGGGACATTCTTAAGTTGGAAAACCATTTGCTACAATGGTTCAAGGATGTGCTGAACATCAGCTTCAAGAAATCAAGGAGAAGATAAAGAGCCTATAACTATTACTGAATACAATTAGGAGAAAGAAGGCACTGCTTGGGATTAGGCAAAGACAAAGGGAGTTCAAGCTTAATGAGAGTCTCAAAAAGCAAGAAGATGGAGGTTTCAGTAGAAAAATCAAAGCACTAAGGTAAGACTCGTTCATTTTTCAAGTTGGCATCTATAAATTTCTTAAGTGCTATAGTCTTTGTTTGTGTTCAAATCAATTCCTTATTTCAACAGATTGTTCATAAGTAAATATGAGAGGTGCATCACAATCATTTTGCAAAGTGATTCTACATGCTCTATCTGGGAACCTTTTGGATGAGAGAAGGTTGAAGAAGGCTAGAAGGAGATGCATTGATTTATTTCTGCAAAGATCTACCTTGGACAAGGATGATGTTCAAGGGGTTTTGGAAAAAATTTGAATTAGTAGGGCAAGTTACCAACAGCTATTCAAGATTACATATAAAAACTTGAAGGACTCAAGAGTGGAGGGATCCTTGCTTATTATAGATATTGGACTTCATGGTGCCGCGGGGGGGGATGTGGTGATTGAGACATACCCCAAGAGGTCATCTGGTGGAAACAATGTTCCCAAAAAGGCTTCTATTGGTGGGGTGAAGGCCAAGACCTTCTTGGGATTCCATGGAAAATAGGATAGGGGTGCATCCAAATTCTAGTACAACCAATGGAAGGCCATAAATAATGATGCAACGGACCATTGGAGTTGATGGTAGAGCAAGAACTCAAAAGGTAGAAGAATGGGAAGTTTTTGATATAGTATTCTCTTACTATGACTCTAAAAGTCATTGGGGAAAGAGTAACCTCTCAAGATTCAAGAAATATCTCAACACATTTAAGAAATCTATGACAAATGTTTGGATCTCATAGCACTTCACATACTACATAATAATAGTTTTTGATTATGACTTTGCTAATTTACTTCAACACTTTTGCATAAGTGGCTAGCTAAATTGTCTTTTTTGTGAAGCATATTATCTACAATCACACTCCTTGGTTTATAAATAATTTTGGTCTACTCAAGGTGAGGAGACGTCCCCTTACCAAGAAAGAACCAAATTTCTCAAGCACACTAGACATGGTAGAGGAGCTTAAAAATTCTAGTAGCTTGCTTGAAGTATCCAAGTGGTTTTACAGACAAGCGTGGCATAAGACAAGATCACAAGAAGTGAAAAAATGATCAAAGCTCGACACACTTTGGCTGCACCATCATTGCCCACTCCTTAGTTGAACATTTATGTTCCACCAAAAAGCTTCTTTATTCTCCTAAAAATTGCAAAAACTGGCACACACTACTAGCAAACCAGAAATCCACTACCGTATGTACAATGCTCTACTCCTGCCTGCTACTGCAAAACCTCAAGTGGGTTGCCGCATCCCCTACATCATAGCATGTCCTACTCCTGGATCAAATGGACAACCACTTATAGCACCACACAAATATCCACCAACACCTCTTGGGTCAAATACAAAAAATGTGATCCGCACCCTTCACCCGCAACAACTTACCATAGCACTTCTCCCAGCCATCAACTTTCTTTCTCCAACTGCCTTTAGCTACAACCTCATCTCGTAAATGAACACATGAAAAAATGGAGCCTGACCCTCCCTCCAAACCATATAAAGTGAGGCTCCCCAAGAAACTTCCTCCAAATAGCAGTGTGGTTATTACCAACACTCCTCCATACTGGCTTCTATTGGCTCATCCACAGCACACTGCTCATCCACTAGAGACTTCTGTTTCGGAGGGGCTAAAACCTTGCATCACATGTATCCTGGTCAAATCTTTATCAACAACCACCTACATACCTTCATCCATAGCATCCTCGACATCATCAAAGCCCCAATCAGCCTCGTCCTCACTGCATACTTGATCCAAAGAACATGTATCCATAGCATCATCCGTGCAAGCCCTATTCACCTCCAGCTGCTCCTCCCTCTGGTCAACATCTAGCACATCATGAACATTCAAAATATGCCCAACCCCTTTGGTTTTTGCTTCATCATCACCCTCTTGTTGATTTGATAGGCCAACTTGGCTATCCATAAGTACAACCTTGCCCTTCAGTGCATAGCTCCGAACCAATTGCACCGCAACAACACTTGCAACCACAACTCTTGTTAGCATGGTCACCAACATAGCATTGCATTCCCTCTTTGATAGCATATCCTCTTTCATTATCTTTGGAACTTCAATTTGTTCTTCTTTCACATTAGCTATCACCATATCATTAGACACAAAATAAGGAAACTTTACCTTTACTAGCATAGGACTATCTGACTCAGTCTCCTTGCCATAGGATGTGGACTCATCCACTCTATATTCCTTGCTTGTTTCCTATTAACTCAAGAATGTACCTTCATCTTCATTAGCATCACATGCTGATTCTATATCTTCATCCATTTCCTCTTGCTACTTCAGATCAACTTGGACTTCATCTAGGCTTTTCTCACTTTCTACGCTTCCTTCCAAGCTCTCGGTATCTACAACTTCACTGCACTTTGCTACCTTTTCATGCAAACTTTCCACAAGAATAGGATTTCCCTCCTCATGCTGCTTTGGAAACCCAACACCTGCTAGCTCTTTTGCACATTGGTTCACTTTGAAAAGGGGCTTATCCTTGTTAAAAAGATCACTCACCCACTAGAAAAGGTAATCTTTAAACTAGAAACCTGCAAGAAGCATAATTGACCACTGTCCTTACCTCAATAGGTTTTGCACTTTCAGCAAAACTGGCACTGCCTTTGGTTGATCCATAGAACACCTTGCTACCTCTGGAATAGGCATATAATGTGTAGGCTTCAAAAATCCCAACTCGAGCTTCCGCTTCACTTTCGTGCTCTTCACTTTGGCCAAATAGACGGTATCATCAAAGGTATCTCCACTGAACTTGACCTTTGGATGCAGACACTCTAGCAACTTTGATAGCTTCAAGTATTGATTGCCCATTAACCCAATAGCAATATCCAGTTGCTTCCAACATGATTCAAATAGTTCAAAGAAAATTGAAAAGTCTTGACATACATCTTGGCGTATGCTTTTAGCTTTGCACTAGCCTCCTCCAAAGTAAACACCTTTATAAACCACTTTAGAAATTGGATCTTCAGTTCTTGCCATAAACTTCAATTATCACCCTTCAAATCATCGAACCAAACCTTTGCACGTCCTACAATAAGCAACGGCACCGTATGTAACTTTTTTGTATCAATAGCATCCATAACTCAAAATCTACTAACCAATCTTCAAGGTCTTCAACACCTATAAATATGGGGTCATAACTTGGCTCCACCATCTCTACTATCTTCAAACCCAACCAACAAGCACTCTTCAACCATCCATCAACCTCTTTCAGCGCCATAAGTGCTCTCACACTTCTCCTCGAAAAAAGAATGGGCCCCTTGGGCGTGTGAACACCACCTCCATGTGGGCATGCCATGTCACCACAAAATTCCATCAACAGAGACAACAACCAGTAGCAACACACAATCTACGTCTCTAGTGCGCCGTCAAGGCCACACAAAGATCCACCAAAACACTATCCCTCAAGACCACACATAGGGAGCCATCACCAACGAGCTCTCAATCCCTCTCTCCCAACTCGCCACCCAAGTGGAGGGCATATCCCAACATACATACTTTGATATATTGACCCCCGCGTTTGCATATGGGATTTACTACCTCCACATGGCAGTCTCCCAAGGGCTCCCCTCCAAGGCCCCCCATTAACACTTAGAAAACGTTCATTAAAAACCTTTTTTTCCTCCATTTTTTGGCAAGTTCCACTTCCTGCATTGGGAACCTAATGCCGGCCCGAAAATCACACTTGGAACTCCCCAATGCCAATTCCAACCCACATGGGACTCACTGCACTTCAAGGTTCTCGGACCCGCAATCCGCCAAAACCCGGAAAAACCATCCACTGACAACTCTTCACCGCCGTCACCTGCCACCAATTTCATCCCATCGTAACTTGGTGATCAGAACCCTGTTTGACATGCCGTTACTTTCTACGAGCTCCATATCCTACATACTACCCCTACAAACTTCCTCGGGCCTTAAAAAATACCAAATGGCACATTTCCCAAGGCAGCCAAACTCGCACAGACCCGACCCCTTGTGTAATTTCAAATGCTAATATCTTGATGTTCGTAACTCCAAATGATGATCTAAAGAGACTGGCATGCTCCGCAATTCAATCTCTACACACCATATGATGAAACCCTCTCTAACCACCTGGCATCACTTGTCCTATCCGTCTCAGATCTGCAATGTACTCTAGATTTAAACTGCCATATCTTGCACACCGTGGCTTGGTTTGACGAGCCGCATGGACCTACTTGTTCAACACTTCAAACTCTACACTTCTAAGCCAAAACCTAGCATCATGGACCCCTTTACCTTCCACCGAAATTGGCCCTTTTTGGAACCCTTTTGGTTCAAAAATCCACATAAAGCATACATCACCACTGGAACTTGCCTTCCCAGGCCTTCCATACTTGCCTTAGCATCGTGCCATGCACATGTTAGCATACACTTTGCTCCTTTTTTTCTCTGCTAGGGTCGAGACACTTTGGTTGCATCAATGTCTCTAAAAGGTTGATTATGTTCTAAACCATTGTGGTCATCAACAAATCAACATGTACGGTGAACTAGTTCTCCAAGTTCCTAGCCTTCAAATTCATTCAGCAACTTGAGTAAGCTTAATAAGTTATGATTTTCATTGATAGAGATAAACAAAAAGGAGGTTCTTACACTTCTACACTCCTGCCCATAAATCCATTCCAATAGGATCTATGTGTTTGCTAACATCCTCCAACCATAGGAACTCCCATTGTCTTGTTTGGGCCCCTTTCGACTCAAAATTTTCATCTCCTCCCATTTCCCCTCTTGGCTAGTTCCTCTTGGAAAGCTACAAGCCTTCAAACTGACATGGCATAGCTAGCATAAAGTATCATGAGCCGTTGCAACAAATAATCAAGATACTCAAAAAAAGTCTCCACTAAACACATTCTTGTGGAAACCATGTGAGAAACTCTTGCACTCCAAGGCCATGACAACAAGAATCCATTGGGAAGTGTTTTAACATATCAGGTTAAGTGAGTTGCATACTCCTGAAATACACATACCATATACATCGTTATTAATGATGACAACTCTTACTCTCATTATAAGCTAGCAAAAAAACCTTGGTTGTCTCCATGTTGATGGTTTAAAACCAATCATCTCCATCTACCAGTGATGTATTCTTGAATATGAGAACTACTCAAAGCTATGAGTCTAGCACAATAGCCTCTCTTTTGATATTTTTGGAGAGGTTTGAAACCACAAGACTACAAGTAGATACTATGCCATTCAAATTGACAAAGATTCTTGGAACAAATATTTGATGGAAAAGACACATATCACTTACTATAGAAAAGAATTGATTATTGAGTTATTGAGATCCTACCTCGTTGTCCCAAAATACTAATATCCTCATGACCAAATGAGAAATAGAGAAGGAAAATCCATACATGAAGGGTGACATCAAAGGAGGGCCTAAGAAACTAAAGATCTTCAACATTGGCCTTGTGCATAGCTTTTCTATTTGTCTTTTGTGATCAGCACTAGGCTCTCCATCCTCGTCTATGAATTTCTCTTCTTCTGCCTTTGAAATTCACATTCCATACTCAAACAAATTCCATAATGGTGCAATCTTGATGCTACATATGTCGCCTTAACATTCCCTATGGGCGGCATTCTTAGGATATTGTTTATTCTATTGTTAGTTATGTCCACTAGCACCAATGTTTTCTTGTACCTAGATTAGAGCCATAGGGAGTTCAAGCCCATGACATTGATATTGACAAGGGGTGTTATCCATCATTACGTAGCTACCTTGGAATGACTCGATGAAAAATTCCTTGGTTGTTTCATGAAGGCAACACATTGCCCTACTAGACCATTGAAAATTAAGGTTATTTTGTTCCCAGATCTCACAAGAAGGTTGCTCAAAAGATAACTTAGTTATTGATAGGGAAATGTGCCTTTTGAGTGTGAAAAGATCAAACACTAGTGCACATATATTCTATTGTATTGTTGGTTCCTCCCGGTCGCAACATAAGAGTTTCGGGGGGTGCACTATGTAATCATGTTAATGTATAACTTGAGTTCGATAGGAGGGGTTTTAGAATGCAAAACTTTTAGGAAATTTAAGAGAGATACATTAAAATAAGGGGTTTTACATTGAATTTTGGGAAAAAATCCTAAAAATAAGGGATCCATTTAATCATTTATACATGTTAAAAGAGGGTTTTTTTTTTTAATACCCCATGAACGCACGTTATATAGGGGGTACTGAGTGGTGAACCCCTTGAGATAAGAGTAGACTTTTGCTTGTGACACACAAGGTTGATTCTTGAGCAAAATCTATTGCCAAATTAAATACCTTCTGTATCTATTGCTCCTTACTGTGGGTATACCTTCGTAGATATTTGGAAGCTATAAACCTGGGCAAAAACCTAGACGTTATTGCGTGATGATTATATATATAATTTATACATCTGTGTGTGTATACATGCAATTTCCCTGCAACACAAGAGGGGAGCCCCATTTTTTGGTGCACACCCCCTCTTGTGTTGTGGTGCAACAAGATTTATATATACTAATACATACATATATATATATATATATATATATATATGTGTGTGTGTGTGTGTGTGTGTGTGTGTGTGTGTGTGTGTGTGTGTATACACACACACACATACATATTAAATATATATGCATGTATGTATGCTTTTGTTCATGCTACAATGCGAGAGGGGGGTGCAAAAAAAAAGACCCCCCCTCGCATTGTGGTGTGACAATGTTATCATTGTTCTGTAAGTGTGTGTACACACACACATATATGATTGTGCATATTTAAATAAATGGTCTTACCACTTTATTTTATATGTACTAGCACTTGGCTTTAATCTCTTGCAAGGGAGACTGAGAAAAACATTCTCCCTCAAACAATATTTAAAGAATTTCAGCTATCCAAACTTTTTTGTCTTCCATTCCACCTTCTTCAATGACAATGTTGGCTTCATCTAATGGCGTTTAAGACCCTTCAAGAGATATAGGGGCTACCCTTGTCAAATGGAATGCACGTAAAATTATTTTTCTAGAGAAGCAAGCAACATTGACAATGTTCGAACAAGACTTTAGCATGTATGCCCAGTGGACTTGCTAGTTTTTGATGCAAGTAGTTTATGGTCTAGCATGTGGAATCACAAAGCCTGGCCAATTATTAGAGTATAACAAGAATGAGTTGTTTTGTAATAAGTCTTCATCCTCTTGCTGCTCAAGATAGGCTTGCCCGCTATTTGGATCATGCTCATCACCTTGTTTCACCAACTTTTTGGCTTCGTACCTACTTGTTCAACTACCTTTATCAATTGCATAGCTGTCTTGGCCTCATCCACCGCTTGATAGACTTCACTAGCCCTTAGCACCTTGGAATCACCAACACCTGTTATCTTCTTCACATGGAGAAAATCATAACCATCATACCTATAAGATGTTGACCCTATCTCCCAAATACCATCCATGTTCAAAGAACTGCTAGGGATTGACACACTTTCAGCTTCCTCTTCAAAACACGTCAATTCTCGCATTTCCACCACCTTCCCCATGGCCTACTCTGGAGCACCTATTTTCTTTTCACAATCCTTCACTGCATTCTTACTCAATTCCTCTTGGACAAAAACACTAGGGGGGGGCCTAAATAGGCCCCGGTGCAACCTTTGAGGTCTGATAGGTGCATGGGGTACCTTATTTGCTCCACCATCATTTTTACTAGCTTGCACCAAATGGACATCCGCACACAGAAGAACATTCACCTTTTGGAGTCCCTCTATCCACCTTGAATTGGGTCCACAATCCATCTCCGCATGATGCATAAAATCCATCTCCAATTTCTTTTTCACTTTGTGGATTTTTATTCTGGCAATCTTGTTAGCTTCATCATAACTCTTTGGGTCTTCATCCTCCACTTTCTCTTGGACTCGCGGATGTAGACATGCTAGAAACGTCTCTAGCTTGAAGAATTCCACATTGGCCACTTGGGTAACAACAACCAAATCATTCTAGCATGAACCGCATAAGAAAGGCCATTGCCCTTGACCAATCAATCTTCAATTGTTTACATGAGATCCCTCCCAATGGGCAACGATGACTACGTCATTGATCCCTTGTGATCTTGCCTCATAAAAGGTTTCGGGGGGGGGGGGGGGGGGGGGGGGGGGGGTTGGGGGGGAGGAATCCCTCCAAGGTGTCAACGTGCCCCACGGGCACTTCCACATCATCAACTACTTCAAACTCAGTGGTGCCACCAAATGCCACTGCAGCACCATCCGTTGCCCCTAGCTCCGTCCACGTGTGCACACAGTGCCAAGGCCCCAACCGCCATGGCCAATAAGCTCCTTGAGCTCTCTTGCCCTTTGATGCATCCAAATGGAGGTGCCAATGTAGGATTTATACCCTATGGCCCCGTCCGTCCTCTGGGCATGTGGGATTGATGGTGCCATGTGGCATGTCCGTGGATCATTGCCCCCCAAAGCTCAAAAAATCCATTAATTTTTCATAAAAACCTTTGTTTGTTGGCCTCTTACATTTGCAACAACTTTCTACCCTTGGATTCGATGCCCGAACCAAAAGAATCGGCCCAAAACTACCATTGCCATGACTTCAAAACCCCCACGATCTTTTCCACACTTCAACTTCCCCAAGGCCGCCAATCGAGGGCAAAAAAATAGAGAAAAATCATATGTAGCCGTTCCTCAGGTAATTGCCCCAAACTTTGACTGGTTGTAACTTGGCAAGCACGTCCTTGATCATCGAGTCCTCAATTCCTATTAATTTCGTACATCACACACTACCTTCTCAAACCTACTCAAGGAAAAAAAACCACTAGATGGCTTGCCTACCAATGCAGTGAACTAGGCCGATAACTGGCCTCAACTAATCTTCTATTGGCCATATCTTTCACAATTGAGATGTGATCAATGATTCAAAAAAACCTATATGCTCCATAACTTTACTTCACATCCGTCACTCAAAATTGCTATGTCCACCTGTCTCCACTTGCCTTGTCTGTCGCGGATTTGCAAAGCATGACAACTTCAAACTTCCCTATCTTTCACCTTGTAGCTCCATTTGAGGAGCCTTCTGGACCGGTTTGTAAAGAATTTCAAGAATCACATCCCAAGGCACCAACACATCACTTTGGACACGTGGACCCATTAAAATGTTTAGCCATGTGCAGGCCCCTTTTGTCCTAGGAAACCAGCTTAGACATACATTTCCATATCCCCTTGCCTGCCTAGGTCTTCCACACATGCCTTTTCACTCTAGCTTGTAGCTGCCAGCATACATACCTATGCATGTGCCCGCTTCTAGAGCGGACTAGCTTTGGCTGCACCAACATCATCGCTAAATAATGCTAAATCTTTTTAACGAAGAATAGTTTTCTCTTGTATCTTGTGTCAAGCACCTTCTCTATCTTAGTTCTTATAGCCAAGAGACTTGTGATTTTTTTGGCTCACGGCTCACATCATAAATACCCCTACACCGGTCACCATATGTTCTTGTATAATCACAAAATCGCCTTATGAATTTATGTGCTCACAATCAATGCCATCCTTGAGCTCTTCACCGTATAGTTTTACATTTTTAACCCTTAATGAGTGGCCATTTTTTCCCAAGGCCCACATCCAAGTCCAAGGGGTGGTCATTTTTCATCCAGACCCAAAATAATGCCCAAAAAATCATGTTTCATAGTAGTGTGCAGGAGAAATTCTTCTTGAGAAAACACAAACTTCTTCAAGAATACATCGTTTTCTTATAAAAATAGAGTGAATTTTTTCCTTTTCAATCTCCATACAACCAACTATCCTGAACTTCTATCTTGCTCGGACTAAAGCTGAGACTCAACTTTGAGGTGCCATATTTTCCCCTGGTGGATGCGCACCACCACAACATCCACCCCCTTTGAGCTCCATATCCTCTAGCATGTGCAAAATCTAAAAATTTCTTCTTTTATCTTTGCAAACAATCAATCTTATGTCACCATGATCATAAGGTATCTCAAAAACTTGTTCTGCAATGAGCATAGTCATTCGATCAACATTGAAGTACCGAAATCATATCCCATATAACCTTGAGAACCTTGACCTCCCTTGAAACCCTAATAACCCTCATAACCTTAAAAGAGACACTTTGAAATTATTTCCATCCTTCAAAACCTCTAGAAAAGCCTTTGCACCTTTCAAACCCTCCCATATCATAGGTTATCATCAAATAAACTCATATCCATAATGTCAATATAAGTAGTTAATAAGAAAATGGAAGCCTTTTAGTCCTCACTCAAAACCTCATGGAATATCTTTGATCATATGATTCAACAAAAACTCATGATGCATAAGGACCATATAGCTCTTAAATTTATCCTCAACACTCTTTCCATCCTGCAAATACTTTTGTAACTTTGAGTCACAATATTATGTATGCTTCTAGAAAATAACGTCTATTTCCTTGTCCATAACATTGTCATAGCCCCTTGCCGGGGGGGGGGGGGGGGGGGGGTCCGTTTGGGTGGATGGGTTGGTTTAACTATGTATAAATTGTGTTTATTATATGTGTTCAATGACTATTTATAAATTGTGTTTATTGTACGTGTTCAATGACTATTTATAAAACTCCTTATCTATAACTTTTTGACAAATAAAATATACCCTTTTCATATTCATTCTATAATTTTTTTTTCAATTTCCTTTTAAAGTATCCTTCTATATATGAAACTGTGAGAAAAAGTGAAATTTAATAACCCCTTCTAATGTACTCACGTTATAGTCACATAGTTATTATTGTGTATATTGTATGTGTTCAATGACTATTTATAAACTCTTTATCTATAAATTTTTGAAAAATAAAATATACCTTTTTTATATTCATTCTGTAATTTTTTTCCAAGTTCCTTTTAAAGTATCCTTCTGTATCTAAAACTGTGAGAAAAAATGAAATTTAATAACCTCTTCTGATGCACTCACGTGATAGTCACATAGTTATTATTAAGTGACTCCCCTTAGGTAGCTTGTAGTCCTCCTAAAGCATCATTTGAATGACCCATAAGACCTGCATCTTCAATCTTCAAAGAATCCTTTAGATAAAGCTTAAAAATACACCTTATTATCTTTAAGAGAATCCTCAGGCATATGCACCAAACTTTTCACAAATATCTCCTCAATATTCTCAACTTATTTTGATTATATTATTTTCACCTCTGCTTCATCATATTCAAACAAGAGCAACAAAAGGTTTCCAATAATCTTGCCCCCTCTAAATGAACACCTCCATTAGCATTGGATTCAATAAGTAGATTGAAGGAAAAAACATATTCCCCCATCCCTTACCTCTGGATTTGGCTTAAAGTGGAAGTCCTCTTCTTTCATCAAGTCATCCCAATGTATACCCTTCCAATCTATAGTAGGTAGATGCTTATAACCTTTTGGCAATCACCCTATGACATAGTCACTAAATCACGGTGTTAAGCATAGGAGTGTGTGAGTAGAGACCTTAAATCTCGTATTGAAAAATAAATAAAACATCTTATATTTATTATAGAAAGAGAATTATTGTAGGGTTTATGAGGAGAGAGAGAGAGAGAGAGAGAGAGAGAGAGAGAGAGAGAGAGAGAGAGAGCGGGAAGGACCAGCTTAGCGAAGGGAAAACTTCTCTAAATCTTGGCTGATGTTCTTTAATTACCTATATTGCACAATATAGGTAATAAAAGAACATTTGACAAGATTTCGAGAAAATTTCCCCTCTGCTTAGGTGGGTCTCTCTCTCTCTCTCTCTCTCTCTCTCTCTCTCTCTCTCTCTCTCTCTCTCTCTCTCTCTCTCTCTCTCTCTCTCTGTGAGATCAACTTTGATCATAATACCATGCCCTATCCTCCACACAATGCAAATTTCTTCAATATCAACTTGCCATGGCTATCTAGGTTGACAAAAATGGGTACAAATAGTGTCATTACATGCATGTGACACTGACCATGATTGCTTTGCCCAATATTTTTGTTGATGTTGCTTATAACTAAATTCTTTTTCTCATTAATAATAGCCACCAATGTAATTGATTAAATATTTGAAACTTAGGTGGCCAATAATGCTTTTTAAGCTTGCTAACGGTATTATGACCATGACGAGACCTTCGATGTAACAACAAACAATCGTTGCGAGAGGTGGTAGCATGCTAGGTGGAGCAAGGAAAGATTAGAAGCCTACTTGCAAGCACATGAATTGGCATCAATGAAGGGCGCAATTGTCAATGTTTTCACCATATGTAAGCAAAACCCTCTTTTAAAAAGAGAACTCTTTGAAACAGTCCGTGCACTGCCGCAGATTGTTTGAAAGAGTTTTTTTAAATGAGGGTTGGTGTTACTGTGCAAGATCTTGCTCTCGAGCACTAGCATCGGGTTGGTGTTATTGGCAGGCTTTGGTTCTCGAGCACCAAAATCAACAAAACCCTCTTTATTAAAAAAAAAACTCTTTGGAATAGTCTACGTCGACATGGAATTTTTCGAAGAGTTTTTTTTAAAAGAGGGTTGGTGCTATAGTGCGGGCTTTGGTTCTCAAGCACCACCATCAGTGTCATAATTTGCAAAGTGCTTCACATGCGGATCAACTAAATGAAGTAGCAAGATGAGATGGCATGAAACAACAATAGCAATTTGAGGGCAACCATCCTCACACAAAGTGCTTCATAGGCAGCTCAATTGAATGTAGTAGCAAGCTAAGATGGCATGCAACAATAGTAGTAGGCTAATGGCAGCCATCCTCATGCAAATTGCTGCACATGCGGCTTAGTTGAATGCAATACCAAAATGAGATGGCATGCAATACTAGTAGCAATTTGAGGGCAACCATCCTCACACAAGGAGGTACACTGTAAGAATTGAGTTGTGGTAGCTATAAGAGAACATAATAGCAGCACATAAAGGGAAATTTGGCAGAGGTACACCTAAGCCGGTGGGATTTGTTTGTTTTTGGTTGGTTTGGGGGGGGGGGGGGGGGGGGGGGGGGGGGGGAGGGGGTCTACTAATTCTATGGAAGCGGTTCAAGCTGATGTAGCCAACACACGGTCAGTGGGTGACACACAGGGGATCCAACGTCAACTCTTTCCTCAAACATTTGTTTCAATCATCTTTGTTGAGGCTGAGCAACAGCTACAAGTTTTTCAGATGTACACTGTGGCAAGAAGTACTAAATTCATCGCATCCTCACCCTATCTAATATTTTTGCCTAACATCACCTTTTGGTGTCCACGAGCAATATAAATTCCTAAGCCATCTTTCAAAGTATCTTGAGAGAGGTCTTTTGACACCTTACTCAAGAATAACAAACACATGAGTCATAGTCAAGCACTTCATGAAAGTCACAGACTGTACGTGAAGTTTTGACCTAAGTACATTTTGTCAAATTCTTGTGTAGTTACGACAAGTTCACTCAAAAAACCGGGAGGTATCTAGAGCATTCAAAGCAAGGTGATGATGCAAAAGATTGCCAGCCAACCTACCGGGTAAGAGGTTGGGTTTGCAAACAAAATCTTTCTGTGAATTTATGTAGTTAAGGTCATGAAGCTATCTACAAAGTGACTGTAGAGCAAGAGGTGACCAAGTTATCCTAGTGTCCACGGAAGAGAGAATAAATCAAGCAGGGTTAGATCCCCTTTCCCCAATCTTAGAATAAGGTAGTGAGACCAACACCACTTCCGAACGTTCGCTCTACATTATGGCTAGACCAGCATGCTGGAGACCATCAGACCATCATCGATCAAGGAGGTAGCACCTCCATAAGCATGTATCGAGCACCTAGGTACACCACTATCCTTCTAGAGGAATCATTGTGGTAGTTTAAAACAATAATAATGTATCCTAGAAAGGGATATAAAGGATAAAGTCCATATTAAAGAACCCTTTCCAGAAGAAGCACTAGAGCCTTTAGAATGGGAACACAATCTGGTAACCTTGGATGTGTGTGCTATTGCAAATGGTCCCACGACAAAGATATATGACAAGGATGGCTATGATGTGATACCATATTACATGGTCAATGCAGTTAAAGAAGAAGACGAGAGTCGAGCCTCGAGTGAACCCAGAACAATAGAGCACGATGAAAAGGAAGAGGGAGAGTTGTTCTACAACTCTCCAGATCATTTTGAATTCGATAATGATGGAGATAATGAGTTCTCTAAAATGCTAGTGATCAAGACGAAACCATAATGGACATCAAGAGGGAGAGTTGTTCTACAACTCTCCAGATCATTTTGAATTCGATAATGATGGAGATAACGAGTTCTCTAAAATGCTAGTGATCAAGAGGAAACCATAATGGACATCAAGTTGGCCTTAATTACATACTACCCATGGAATTCTTAATCCCAACTTTGAGAATTCCCAAACAATATGAGTGTACAAGGCATGAATTTCCGTCCAGGCTAGATGACCTAGAAAAAATCGATGAGTTATGTCTCAAAGCGGTAGCATGCATCTATGCAAGCAAACAAAGACAAAAAGATTTCATTGACAAGCATGTGAAAACAAAACATTTCAAAATAGGGGACTACGTCTTGGTGTATACCTTGAGAGAACATGCTAATAAATTAAAAATGTGATGGATGGATCCATTTATGATTAAAGATCTATCACCAAGTGGAGCCATCAAGCTTGCTACATTAGAGGGAGGAAAGATGCCTGACTGGCTTAGTGCATGCATGATTAAGAAATATCATATGCTACTAGCCCTAGAGATGTTGCAAAAGATCCATCAAGAGAAGAAAAGGACCAAAGAAAAGGTCAAGATTGTTCAAGAAGCCCAAGATGAAGCACATGAATGGATTTCCAAAAGACGACAACTTCTTCATTGGTGGTCCCTTTGCAAATTAATCAAATCACATTGGATGAACTGGAAAAGGAAAAAAGAGACCCATCAATCCAAGTACAGGTTGACAATAACTAAGTAGCAACAAAAGCACTTATGGACTCAGGAGCTCAAGCAAATATCATCTCATAGAGTCTATACAAGCAACTTGCTTAGAACAACCTTCAGGCTACCAATCAAGAGGTCAATAGTTATATAGGGCATCCTTAAGGCCAAAGCAATATGTATTCCTATACTTCCCATTCATATCAAGGATCAGGTCTGTCCTCACAAATTCTACATGGTCAAAGACAATCAAGCGCCACATCCCTTATTGCTCGGACAACCACGGCAATGCACATATAATGCTCAAATTGATCAAAAAAGGAAGTGGTACATATTCAGAATCAAGATAAAAAATTCATGGTACCATTTGCCACTCAACAATAGCCGACATCCACCAAGGATACCAACACACAAGATAAAGGGAAACAACCCATGAAACAAGACATAGCAAAGAGACGGTACCAAAAACACCCAAGGAAATTGTTTCCACATTCCCCAAGACCACAACTCCTAACACAAGCAAAAGCAACAAAGGCCATCAACTAGATAGATATGGCTACCAAAAGATCAACCAAGCTCATCTAAAGCATGGATCAATAAGGAAAAGGTGTCCTCACCCAAACCAAAGGTTTACCAGTCTAAATTCCCAAGGACACCAAAGAGACGTCGAGCAAGAAAAAAAAGATATCGCCTCAAAAGTCTAAGACACATGGCACATGGTTGCCAAACCAGCTAGTTAAGGTGCAAAGTGGCAATGAATACTTTGGGTCCGGTAAAACCCAAGCCCAATACAATGATCAAGGCAAAAGAACCATTCAAGACAGTCACCTCACATCCTGAAAGGGTACCAAAACAATTGGCTCAAGCTCAATCCCAACAGAAGTACATATGGATACCAAAGATGATGTTTCAGCCAAATTCATCCAATCCAAAACTAAGGAAACTGTTGGGATTTTTGATTGATTTGATTTTTCATTTTTGTTATTTTTTGAATTTTTATTTCAATAAATCCTGAAAGATTCAAAATGACATTAATCAAAACAAAAAACAAACTAAACTGACCATGTTGAGCTATTGATTGTTGGCAATGGTGTACTTGGAGAAGCAGGGGTGTGGGGAGAAGGAGATCAGAGTGCAGTAAGAAGAGGAAGAGAGAGAGAGAGAGAGATGGAGAAAATGGTGCATGTGTGTCTATTGTCAAGCTGCCAGTGCAAGAAATAGGGGAGTGAAGTAGGGTGGCGTGCTTTGGAAAGTTATGGGTGTGTGTGTGTGTGTGCTGTTGCTGGAGTGCCTTAAGCCACAAGGTGAGCAATGTGTTCGTGTGTGTGTGGGGTGTACGACCAATGCCAACTTTGGGAGCAAGCAATAAGTGGGCAGAAGGCGGGGGAGACCCGGGGTGTTAGAGAGAGAGCACACATGCACCTAGGCAGCTGATGGAAAGGGGGATGGTATCTTGAACTCCATCGACCGTGGGTAGGCGCACATGCACAAGCTGAACCTCTAAAAGGCTCGAATTGAAGATGGCGAGATTGCATGCCCACAAAATCAAGAACTTTTTGTGCATGTGTACATCGTAATAGAGTGTTTTGGTGTGGATGTGCTGGGTAGTTATGCGCCTTTAGGGTAGTACTATAGGGGGTGGTGCACAGAGAGAGAGAGAGAGAGAGAGAGAGAGAGAGAGAGAGAGAGAGAGAGAGAGAGAGAGAGAGAGAGAGAGAGAGAGAGAGAGAGAGAGAGAGAGAGAGAGAGAGTAAGACAAGAGTGAATGTGTTCTTGGAAGCACAACAAAAGGCAAAGAAAGAGAGTGAGAGAAGGAAACATGGAGTGAATTTTGTGGCTCCCCTCGTGGGTTTCTCTATGTGTGGATCTTATTTGATACGTCAGAAGGCATAAAGTGGGTGGGTGTGAGTCTTACATAGGATAATAAGCGCGACTTCAAATCAAAGGAGAGAGAGAGAGAGAGTGTGTGTGTAGAGAGAGAAAGAAACTAAGCGGTGAGAGAATGGGGAGGTCAAAGTAAGAGAGTGGGGAGGAGGGGAAAAGATAATAAGAGCGGCTCCATCCAGTGGGAGAGGGTTTTTTAATAAATTTTAACCTTAGTAACATAGGAGGAGGTTCTCACGAAAATGGGTTGTTGAAATTGAGTTTTAGCCGAAATTGGATACTTACCCCAAATTTTTCAAAGATCATCACGACTATGCGGGACCGCACACAAAAGCTCGCAAAGACCAAATTTTCAATTTTATTTTTTTGAAGCATCAAAAATACCAAAATTAGTCCAAAAATCTAAAAATCAATCAGAAAATTCAAAAAAGGTTACAAACTTAGCAAACCATTTGCGAAAAATAGAAACAAGCCAAAAATAGCATTTTTTAACCAAAAATGCCAATTACAACTAAAGCACCAAACATGTCTCTGAAAATAGCAAAATGCATAAAACTGAAACAATGAGGGCACCAAAGCGCTCCAATTCATGTTGTAATTAATCATTCAAAATAGCTGATCAAGATTTCCATTTATAAAATTAAAATTAATCATAAGTCAATACAAAAAATAGTAAAGAATGCCAAAAAATTATCCAAAAATACGCTTTAAAAACAAATCTCCAAACATAGATTAATGGTGCAGCCAAATTAAATCTCAATTAGTTTCTTGATTTAATTGCTAATTAATTTTACCAACAAAAAGCAAAAGTAGGCAATTAAATTGGCAAAATTAGGTCAATAACTAGCGCAATTAGTGTGTGTAAATCCTTGTTTTGAGCTTAAAAATGCAACAATTAATCATTACACACATCAAATTTACACTGAAATAATATATTAATCATGCACATTGTCATAAAATCTAATATCTAACAAACCCAAATGATTTCTCATATTAAATTGATCATTTAATGTGGGAGAATATACGGGAACAAGGATTAGAATATAGACATTTGCTTATGGATATATCTCAACACCGGCCAAGGTTAAAGGGGGTCCAAATGAGAGATGATATGTCAAAGAGCAAGGCTAGCTAATGGAGCTTAAAAGACTTTAGGGTTAGCCTCATTAAAGACCTCCAATAGTTAGTGTGAAAGGCCTTGGACCTTAGGTAAGCAAGGGTTTGTGAGGGGCTTGAGGTGTTAAAAAATCAACAAGTATCCCTATAAGGAGGGGGTGAGTCCTACAAGTTGGGAGCATGAGAGAGAACACACACACCCTCACTCAAGGCAAACCTAGACCAAGGAGGCAACAAGGACACATGTCAACCTCCTCTTCATGTTGCCCTTATGGTGTGCCTAAAGCCCATTGGTTGGCCTCCCAAGGGGTCCAATGACAATTTAATTAATTTAATTAATGGTTTATGCATTAAGGTGCAAGCATGAGTGATCGTGATGTGCTAGCAGTTGAGTGTACACAAGCATGCCCGATTTGTTCTCAATATGCTATGGAGAGAGATCAAGCTATTTTTGCATATGGAAAGCCTATTTTGTAGGCTTTTGATAATGTTGATTATGTCTCTGGGATGGTGTGACACATATAGGCTATTTTCATCATGATGATGAGGTGGATTGGGGGTTTGATGACCCCATGGTTGACATGGAGGAAGGATCACATGTACTTGTTGAGAAATATTTAGCTAAATTACAAGTTAAGGGAGGCCTTATTCCTTGTCCACCACCATCAAATGAGGTGGTGATGCGGTAGATCCCTATGAGCTGGCTAATGAGAAGGGGCCCAAGGATGCCGGTATGAAGGGTGTTTCAGGTATGGAGGTGAGTGTGGAATTGATGATGACCGGGGTGCCTATGTTGGAAGAGTTTCCAATGCAATAGATGGGTCCTATTGTGCATGAGAGACTAAGGGTGTGGCCTCATCCGAGCTTTCAAAGGAAGCATGTGTGTTGTGGTTGAAAGGAGTGCTCGTAAATGCAACAATGTAGTGGGCTATCAAGCAGATACAGGATCCGGTTGAGGAGAACCCTGCTTTGCTTGGTTAAGAGGGAGGGTCATGTATGTCCAATATGAATGGTGTGTGTATTTGTGTCATGAAAGGAATGGTGTGTTTGGTGATTCTTTGTTTGAAGTGGGCAATATTCCAAGGAGTGCTTGGCGCAATGGAGGTATGAGAGGGATAGGCTATGTGCATGATGGGCTATGTGTTGGGGTACATCACTACAGAAGGGTGCTACAAGTGGATGGACGAGATCTAAGCCAAGTGATTGATTTATTTTATAATGCAAGGGGTTGGGCAACCCTTTTGAGAAAAGGGGGCAGGTGGTAGGAGAAAAGTTTTGTACATATGGTAGCAGCTTTGACGTGCACAATGTGTTTGTTTGGTGTTGCAATTTTTTAGGCCAATAAGATTGTTGGTGGTTGAGCATAAATGTTTAACAACAGGGTTGGGAAATGATGGTGTAGCCAAAAGCTAGTTGGTGCTAGAAGTGGGCACATGCATAGGTATGTATGCTGGTAGCTGCAAGCCAGAGTCTAAGGTGATTTCCTAGGCCAAAAGGGCCCTATACATGGGTAAACAAGTTAATTGGTCCAGATGTTCAAAGTGTTGTGTTGGTGCCTTGGGATGTGGTTCTTGAACTGCTTTATGAGATGGTCTAGACGGCTCCTTAAATGGAGCTACAAGGTGAAAGATAGGGAACTTCAAACTTGGAGTGCTTTGCAAATCCATGACGGACAGGGCAAGTGGAGACATGTGGCTAGAGCAGGTTTGAGGTGATGGATGTGATGTACTTGAGTTTTAGAGCATGCCGATCTTTCTTGATCATTGATCAGATCTCAAATGTGAAGATTCGTTGGGAGCCAGTTATGGGCCTAGTTGACTCGATTTGTTTTCTGGCCTTGACTAGGTTTGAGAAGGTAGTGTGTGATGTATGGAATTAGTAGGAATTGACAACTTGGCGATGGGAGACGGGGTTTCAAAGATATGATCAATCGCAGTTTGGGGTAGTTACCTACCAAGGAACGGTTACAAATGATTTTTTTCCTTGTTCTGTGGCCTCCATTAGTGGACTTGGGCAAGTCAAAGTGCATGGCAAAGATCAAGGGATATAAAGTTTGCAATGGGAGTTTTTGGTCGGTTCTTTTGGTCTGGGCATCGGACCCAAGGGCACAAAGTTGTTGCAAATGGAAGAGGCCAATAGATAAAGGTTTTTATGATGAAAAATTAATGGATTTTTGGAGTTTTGGGGGATAATGAGCCATGGAGGTGCCACATGGCACCCATCAATCCCACATGGGCAAGGTCGTGGGTTATAAAGCCTACATTGGCACCTCCATTTGGATGCATCAAAGGGCAAGAGAGATCAAGGAGCTTGTTGGCCATGGTGGATGGGGCCTTGGCACTGCGTGTGCATCCAGGCAGAGCCAGGGGTGGCGGATGGCAATTGTGGTCCCGTGAGGGCACTATGGTGGTGTTTTGTGGTGCCACCAAGCATGAAGTAGGTGATGACGTGGAAATGCCCATGGGGCTTTGCCCCCCCGCCAAGCTTTTATGAGGGAAAGCTCACAAAGCTGCCATTGTTGCCCTTTAAGAGGGATCTCATGCAAACAATTGAAGATTGATTGGCCAAGGGCAGTGACCATTCTCATGTAGTTCAAAAGAGGAAAAATTGAAACTTGTCCATTGGGTAAGGCACTTGCTAAGGAGGGGTAAAAATGCCCTATAGGGGCTCCCCATGGAGATGAATAAAGAGAGAGATGGCCTTGGTTTTGGCTGAGGAAGCATGCTAATAGGTGTTTTTTCAAGGAGAAGCATCATTTTGAATCTTGTGTCCATTCCCCCCTTTCTTTTTTGCTCTTTTGCATGTGTTCTTGGGTGTGTGTTAGTACGTATGCCCGCCCCCCCTCTGAGGTTGTGTTGTGCAATGAGAGAGAGAGAGAGAGAGAGAGAGAGAGAGAGAGAGAGAGAGAGAGAGAGAGAGAGAGAGAGAGAGAGAGAGAGAGAGAGAGAGAGAGAGAGAGAGAGAGAGAGAGAGAGAGAGAGAGGTGTTCTGTGAGTAGAGGGTTGTGGAATGAGCAGTGTACTGGAGCCTAGTGGGTTTTGTTTGTGGTGTGGCAAAGGGTGTGTGGGTCTATGGAGTGTGCAAGCAAGGCCCTACTCATGTGAATGTCTTTTTTGAAACTGAATTTGAGAGGAAAGTGGTGTTGTGCATACCCTAAGCTATATATGGGCATTGTCTTCTATGTTGGGCATGTTCCCCATTCCCCCTCTCCAACGTCATATACAACCAAACAAATAGCTAATTAATAATAACATTTGACGAATCCCTATCCATGAGTAGGAAAGAGAGCGTGATGCCACCAATGTAGAGAGAGAACACAAGAAACAGTGAAAAACTCCTTCTTTGTATCATGCTCTCTTGTCCCTTGTCGCTGGTATCTACACCTTTCTTCTCCTCCCATACTCTTCCAAATTCTCCTTTGCTGCTCGCTCACCTCCTCTCAAAGGCCGTGAATCTTGTTCACATTTCCCCTTTATTGCTTGATGAAGAGAATCTCTTTGGCTTCAAGGATGTCATTAATGTGATCACAAACGCGCGAATATGTTAACACCATTGAGTGATCACTTTTTCAAACACGTGATCACATTAAATGTTCACGTGAGTCTATGTACTAACCTGCAAAAACCACCCAAATAGGTAGTACCATTGGGCTTTTCCATCTATTGGCAGGGCCACTAGTGGATTTTTGTAATATATGAGTGGGCCTGCCATGAAAAACTAATAACCCAATGGGCTTTTGGTGGATTATCAAGTCACCATTCATCGGCTGAATGTGATCACGTAAAGTGTAACTATGTGTCTATGATAATAACACATGATAATCACAAAAAAATTCACGTGATCACGCGATTATTAAATGCTTGTTTGGCTTCCTCTTGACGCCTCTCAAATCTCCTTCTCGACCTTATTCAGACGAGAGAATGAGAGAGAGAGAGAGAGAGAGAGAGAGAGAGAGAGAGAGAGATTATGCTTCCATTATGGGGCCACTATGCTACACAAACCCATCGAATCTCCTCGTCATCTCAAGATACCCATTCCAAAAATATATATTTGCTTTCTTGCTACTTGCTCCTCCTTTTTTTGCTTGCCTCCTTGCTTGTTATTATCACCTTGTTTGCTCCTTCCTACAGCTCAATAAAAATCTCTCCCCTATTGTCCTTTTTGAGGTTTCCCTAAATAGAGCCAAGGCCCGAGGCATGGGAATTGCTACTCTCACCACCACTTGATGGTGTGGCAAGTCAATAAAGAACAACGTCAAATCCACAAGGACTAGTGCCAAATAGGATTGCCCATCCTTTATCTCTCTTCCTTGCTTCTATTGGACCTTCTCACGAGCTTTGTAGCTTCCTCTCTCTCCCAAAAAAACCTCAACAATGATTTTTGTTTGCTGCTCCTCATTAAAATGATTGGTATCCTCTTCTTTTATTTTCTCACCTTGTGTTTCTATGTGTAGCCATTGAGCATCCAACCTTTGGCTTGCCCACCACATTGGTCCAAGCTTTTCTTGAATCCACCATGTTGTTGCAATCCATGTACTCAAAGTGGGAACATCCCACACAATAAGCTCCCCAAGCACTCCTCATGCACTCTAAAGTGCACCACATTTGGCTCACATATCAACCAGAGCATTTCCAATCAAAATGAGATCAAAATATGCTCTCCAAGATCTTGTCGATGGAAAGAAAAAAACTGATCCATGGCTCACTTTTTGCATATTTACTAACCAAAGCTTTGCGAAGCACAGCATCTATCTCTGGCAGCCCTACTAGAATCAATACAGCTCAAGCTTCACTGCCACTGCCATATTAGTAGGCATATGTTATACATAACATATGCTCAAAGAAAATATTCAAAATCTCCTCAACCTCTTTTGTGCTTCCTGAAGTACACCAATGTTTTCATACATATTGAAAATAGCTGAGCATAACACTCGAGGTACACTGAGTTTGTCATACATATCAATCAAAGCATCTGAATATTCATTCAATGACTTTGTCTAGTATTAGTGCAAGCATATATGATATCAAACAATTAACAAAAAGTATTCTCTTGTTACTTAGAAAGCAACCCAAAAAAATCTAATCGGCATAAGGTCAAGATCTATCACAGTTTTGCCAAAATTTGGTAAACCTATTATTGTTTACTTTTTCTTATAATTGTGGATGCGAAGCATCACGACATCCACCCCCTCTGAACTTGCACATCCTCTCGCATGTGCCAACCATCTTCAATCTTTTAATAGTCATATAGAAGGCTATCATTGGGAGCATCTTCAGCATCCTCCAACAATTCTTCTGATCCTTAGTTCTCAAAACCCACCTATCCACCTTGCTTCTTAAATAGTTTGACCCCCTTTCCTATGATTGGAACCCTAAGCTCAATGCCATCAAGTTCACTATGCTTGTATGTCCCATTATCACAAGAATGCATCATAACGCAAAGTCCAAAATTCCGCTTGAACATTGTATGCATTGCAAAATATTGATTTTCCAAGATACAATCATATGCATGCACCCAATAGCCATCTTTAATAGTAGGAGGCCTCAACCTATGCTTCTCATCAAAAGCTACTTTGTTCTTTAGAAGTGCCTCCTTGAGCTTTTCTTTTGCGTGATCGATGTCTCCTTGGCATCTCGTGAGTTGAAAAATACATAAAGCAACAAAATCTTGTATTGATATATCTATTTTCCATGAAGACACTAAAATAATTACCTTCTCTATAGGCATGATTGGTTTTTGTCCCTACATATGCTCAAATAGCATTAACCCTATATATAGAGATTTGTGTAGTTTGATCGGCCCAAAAAGAAAAAGGTAAATGTTTAGGCCAATCACCGATATGCTCTTGACATGCCTTCACCAAAGATTTAACAATAGGTAGATGTCCTCATTCACTTTTTCTGTACCTTATGGATTGTAAGCTATAATAAGAGCAAGCTTGATTCCTAACCAATCAAAAAACTCACAAGATTCATTTACATCAACATTCCTCTATCAACAATATTCTTTCCATCACAACCATATCCGCTAATCAAATCTTCAAGAAAAAACTTGCATACATAACTTTTAGATTTAATACGCAAAGCTCTCCCATCGGCCTAGTTATGAGATCTTCTCTAGCAAGAACACCATATCACATATGCCACACCTGCTGGCATAGTAATCAAATCTACTAATTACTTATAATCCATAGACAATGGATAATTAAGTAGGATGTAATTCATGTCAATCTCACACATTTGGATATTGTGACATACTATGCAAGTCTCCACAAACTGAACAATATCTTTGTACATACCTTTCCACCAACAACAATCTTTGATCTCGACAAACATTGCCAAAACACCCCTATGTCTTGCCTGTAAATTCTCAATCATGAGACTCTTTAATCACGTGTTGTTGCATTGCTTATCGCATACAACCCATTGTGGTACTCCTCTTGGACACTTTGGTTGCTTCCACGTCATCTTTAAGAAAGTATCCATAAGCCTTTTTCTTGATCTTGATCCTCTTATACTCTTGATCACTCCATTTTCCCTCGTATATCTCTTCTCAAAAAACTTCAAAAACACAAACAAGAGTATTACAACTTGCATGCAAATGAGAAGAAATGTAGAACTCTAAGCCCACATCATCACTTGTGATAATCATATTTTCTTTTTCTTCATACTTGACCCTTGAAAACATATTTCCTTTTGGGTTATCTCTACCTGCAATATGACAAAACTTAGTGTTAAGAGACTTAACAAAAGCTATCCATCACAAGATAGCAATGTCCGGAGTAGAGTAATCAACAATCATCCCAATCAATGCCAAACAATCTGTCTCCACCACGAATCCAAACCGGATCGCATACATGTGACCTTCTTCATCATTTTGACCAATAGCCCACCCAATGCTTGTTGAGCTAGTGTCACCTCTCAAAATCAATGGTCTTCCACACTTATAGTCAACTTTTCTCAAGGCAAGAGCCTCGAGAAGCATCTTCTTAGTTTCTTGATGGCCTTCATATGAATGTCTTTCCATACAACCTTTTTCCTTTCCTTAATAACTGGTAAAGTACCTCTGCAACATGAGCAAAGTGATGCAAACAAATAAGGTAAAACATGCAGCACTCAAAAATCAATGAGATGTAGTAATAATTGATGTGCATGACTCCATGTTTTGTATAGCTGCAACCTTTAAAAAACTTGGTCATCTTCCATTTGGATCACACATATGACCTACAATCAATATCTCTTTGGTACCAAAAAGTTAATTTCAACCTAAAAGTGTCCAATTTACCTCTTCAAGATTGGATAGAATAACGTCACCATCTGCAATATTTTGGGTAACAAATCTTTGGAACCCCCTCTAATATTTCACCTCATCTTTTAAATCTTCTTCAAAACCCTTGATCGGAAAATCATCAATAAAAGGCATAGTGACATGAGAAATAAACTCTCTTAATATTTTTTTCATATGATCAACACATTTCATTCCACCTTGTGGTAAAGTGTACATCCTTACCAACCGAAGAGGTGTACACATAGTAGTAAGATCCTTGCTCTCCAAAGAAAGCTGATATTAATCATAACCTAAGTAGAGATTACCCATGGAGAAGATAGACCTACCTGCAAAGACTTTAGTAAATTCATCCACAATTGGACATGTGTCAAGATTACAAATTGTTACCTTATTTATCACTTGCATGTGTAGCTAGTCTTGTATAGATTGCAAAGAACCATTCTTCTCTGGGATGGTAAACCAAAGACTGGAATATGGTTCACATGACGGATCCAAAATACCCATGCATATCTTTTAATTGAGCAAATCAAGAGGCTTCAGCAAATGAGCTTTTTGAAAATGAGCTTTAGGAACGAGAACATTACGTAAATTCCATGGCATATTAGGAATAGTAAAAATAACCATATGTGAAACAACATTTGAATCTGCACATCCAATATCACCTGGCTCAAAAGGAAAAACCTTACCATGTTCCATGTTTCACAAGCATCTCTTGTAAACACTTGATTTCCTCTTCAGTAAGAAAACCATCTTCACCAACTGTCAATTTATTCAATGTCTCTTTAATAAATTTGTGGCCAATATTCTTTGAAAACCTTAGCATAGGCTACTACAAATTTTTCTATATAGCTGCATCACATCCTGCTCAACAATATTTAGCTATTAGTGTCACCTTCTTGGCAATAGTCTTGTACTTTATATCTACTTGTACTTCAATCACATCATCTAAGTCTTCTCTTAACATGTCCTACCTTGAGTTTAACTTGAATTGAAATCGTCACATCCATTGAAATTTCTTCTTCAATCTCTACCTCATAAGTGTCCAAAATTGATTCAATATGTTGAATCATCTGACTCTTGACCCAATGAGGCTCCTACTCACATGGTACTTGCTATTTTCTCTTTATGATGTCGATGATTTCTTCATGAAACTCATGCTTGGAAATTCCCAAGATGTTACCCAATGTGAACTCCACCTTGCTATTGAGAATGCCTTCCTCAAAAACCTACTTCAAAGTTGTAGCCAATTCAATGTGGGATTTTAATTTATAGCAAGGTCCTCTAGGCTTATCATATTTCTTACCCTTGGATGCCTCCTTAATAACCACTTTAGATGCAAGAATTATCTTGGAAGTAGACTCTTCATCCTTCCTACCGCTAAACCTTGTAGCTTGCTTTGATAATCCCACATTGTTTTCATATCTCTTATCATTCTCTTCCATCATAGATTCATTAGCTTCAGATTTTGCAAGGAAAGCATACAAAAAATTAGAATTTACACAATTTGACTACCCTACAATTTCTCAAATATAGTTTCCAACTTCACATAATGAGCTACTTTACCTTTATTACCTTTCCCTTACCTCTAGACTTTTTATCATCCTCCTTACCAGACACCTACAATCTAAAGATTTTTGCTTCAACCATAACAACATTATGCTGCATCTCTTCTACCAGCTTCTTCATACCACCTTTTCCATAGTTCAAGCAAAGAGGTTCCCTAGTTTCCCTAAGATGGATCCTCTTGTATTTCCAAAAAAATATATTTTTCTTGTAAGATTTGCATTGACCATCCCAATCTCTCCATGGAGGGCATTGCCTAGACTTTGATGTATATCTGCTTGCACTTAAACCTTCAAGTGCAATAGATTTCAAATTTAAATTTAACTCTTGTATACCTTTTATCACTTCGTGAAGAACTACCTCTTCTAGCTTAGTCTTTGATTTCTTTGGTGGTTCTTCGTCAAACACATCCATAGGATTGACCTTTATTAGCTTGTACAACCTCTTTTGCCACCTACTTAAAAACCATTTTACAATCAAAAGTTAAGGTTAACTCACCCATTGTACCCTCAAGCAGTTGCACCAAACTCTTTTGAATATGTGGTCAATTGCCTAAATACATAATTCCACCTTTGAAGGCATGGGTCAACTGCCTAAATAAATAGATCCAAATTTTTTGGCTTCATCGTTCTTTGTTTTGTAATAGATAGTTATCCAAACTTCTTCTCAAATTCATGTAGCAGCTCCCTTGCAGATAAACATTTGTCCTTTCCTTGTATCCACCTCAAAAAATATTGCTTGGTTGCTCATTGCTCGGAATCTTCAATAAAGTATTCCTCTTGTGAAGCCCTCTTAAACTCTTGCCAATTCGCACCTTGTGCACATAGAATCTCTTCAATGTGAGCCCTAAGTGTTGAAATTACTATTGTAGGGAAACACACACAACTTGGAGAAGATGAAGAAGCTCAAGGCACACAACTGAGAGTACGTTACTCAGTGCACAATAGAAAGATAAGTTAGATTTAAATGAGGAATAAAAATACTTGTAAGAGAATCTTTTGTATTTATACTCATTTTGGTGCATTATAAATATGCTTTTTTGTTAAATGGTGTCACATTGAGTGAGAGTATTGAATTTTAGATTACCGGAGTTTCATACATATTTGAGAAACATTGTTGACCTTATGGATACTTTGATTTTCATGTGAGATGTTTCAAGACTCAAGTCTTAATCACTCCACCATGAAGAAATTCAAGTAATATTTTGATTTCAATGTAATCATTAATGGTTATTCTTAATAAAGTGTAACATAACCGTTGTCAAGCTCGTTTGAGTATATCCTCCTTCATTAGCAACATTTCACAAGTTGAGAAAGCTAAATTATTGCTTTCCAACATGTTATTGTTTCCATACTATGCCTATGCCAAGCTTGACTTAGAGAAAGGACAACTTGAGATGGAGGTGTTGATGTATAGCGGTGTTTGATAGGTGAACAATCAACTTATTATTGATTCCTATTTTTGCATACATATATTGTAAAGCTTTTGGGTTTCCACGTTTTTGAGTAGTGTCAACAAGTTTTGGTTTCAAATCTTCTTAAATATCCCTATTCATTATCTATTGGTAGCTATTTCTTTGGTATTGCTAAAGATAATAACAATAGCTATCACCTTGTGAACTTAACTATTGAATTGCAAATATGATTTTTACTATGTAGCTCATTTGGATAGAGAAAGTGTAAACATACACTATAGATGCATGCATATTGTTAACATAGACAATATGTACCATTCAAGCCTATGTAAATTGCTAATAAAGAAACCTTAGGTTGGATACTATACAACAGGGATCACATGTGGTTTCAATTACCAAAGAAATGGCTTTACCAAAACATTCCGAAGAACAGGGGGTGGACACAAGGAAGTAAAAACACTCTCCTCGTATGGTTGATTTCTAGTGTTAAATCTTTAGTGCACAGGATTTGTGAGGCCTTTGACTGAGGGAGTTCACTAAAGTATATGTAATATAGCAAATGTGTTCAACAAAACGGATTTTATATTCTCGTAAAGTTACAGAAACATGTGTAGGTAAGGCATATAAGGGGTACTTTTAATCCATTTTGGTGAACGCACGTGATGTAGGAGAATTTTAATAGTGAATGCCCTGGGGCTTTTGAACACAAGCAAAAAGGGGGAAGGAAGTACACCAAACACTACACCTCTATCTCATGGCCATGCATTAAAAAAAATCCCTATTTTCCATTTTGTCCCTGTTTAGCCATTTTGCGTGCCCTTGTGGCCCCTCTTGTTGAGGGTCTCTAGGGCCTTAAAATGACAAATACAAGTAGATTTTAGTTGTTTGTGAAGTCGCGGAGCGGAGCGTGGGTCGACTCTCACACACACACACACACAGTGAGCTTACACAGTACAGTACGCAGAGAACTGTTAGAAGGGTTATCTCCCAAATCCTTAGTATTCACAAAAGAATAAGTTAGTATATACAAAGAGTTAGAGGTAAGTGAGTTAGGCGGGCGGCCGGCCATATCCGCATAAGAGGCCACTTGGGCTTTAATCCCAACAACCTCCCACTTAAAGTCCAATGTGGCACTTTAAGTAACTGTAAATCTATGAACATAAATGTACAAAGATTTACATGGCTGCCATCTATCCAATGCCCAATAACTCACGACAATGCACAAAGCCCTCTCCTGGAAGTCCCTTTGTGAGTAGATCAGCAGGATTGTCCTTGGTGTGGATCTTCAGCAGTTGTATCTGCTTGTCTTCAAGTACTTCCCTAATGAAGTGATATTTCACATCAATATGCTTAGTCTTCGAATGGAACACTGGATTCTTTGCCAATTGTATAGCACTTTGACTATCACAATATAACTCTGGAATATCTGCATTGATTCCCAAGTCTGTAACCAATCTACCAAGCCAAATAGCTTCTTTGCATGCCTCATTTGCTGCAACATACTCAGCTTCTGTAGTAGACTGCGTAACACAATCTTGTAATCGAGATTGCCATGATATGGCACCTCCAGCCAATGTAAAGACATAGCCTGATGTAGATCTCCTCTTATCCAAGTCTCCTGCATAATCTGAGTCAGTGTATCCTCTGACACTCAAATCCTGACTACCATAGCATATGCGCATACTCTTTGTATGTTTTAAGTATCTCATGATACCTTTCACTGCCTCCCAATGTTTCTTGCGGGGATTTGACATATATCTGCTAACCACTCCCACTGCAAATGCAATATCCGGACGTGTAGCAATCATTGCATACATCAAACTACCCACTGCAGACGCATGTGGAATCTTATCCATTTCAGCCTTTTCTTCCTCAGACACAGGACAATCATGTTTGCTAAGTTTCACATATGGTGGCAATGGAACACTCAATGCCTTTCCCTTCTCCATATTGAAACGTTGCAAAACCTTGTCAATATACTCTGTTTGAGATAACCAAATCAACTTCTTTGATCTGTCTCTCTCAATGCGCATACCAAGTATATGACTTGCCTCACCCATGTCTTTCATGTCAAACGATTTTGCCATCTTTGACTTCAAAGCTGAAATTTCTTCCAAGTGTTTACCAGCAATCAACATGTCATCCACATACAAAATAAGGATCAGCCAACTGCCATCCTTAGCCTTCTTTGTATATAGACAGTGATCGAACTCACTACGTTTGTAGCCTTGAGAAAGCATAAACTGGTGGAACTTATGGTACCATGCCCTTGGTGATTGTTTTAAGCCATAAAGACTCTTTAACAACTGGCATACCAAATGTTCCATGCCTTTCTCAACAAACCCTTCTGGCTACTGCATGTAAATTTCCACATCTAAATCACCATGCAAGAACGCTGTCTTGACATCCATTTGGTGCAACACCAAATCCAATATAGCAACCAATGCAAGAAAGCATCTCAATGTAGTCATCTTGACCACTGGAGAGAAGACTTCATCAAAGTCAATGCCTTGTTCTTGCTTAAAGCCCTTGGCAACAAGCCTTGCTTTGTACTTTGGCTGACTATCATGAGCGGTGATCTTATACCTGTAAACCCATTTACAAGGTAGAGCCTTTTTGCCCTGTGGTAATTTAACCAACTTCAATGTCTGGTTTTTATGCAGAGCTGTCATCTCTGACTGCATGGCCAACTGCCATTTTTTCGAGTCAACCACTTGTAATGCTTCCTTGTAACAAGATGGTTCTCCGCAATCTGTGAGCATGACATAATTTAGAGATGGCACATAACGATCAGGTGGTTTGGAGACACGCTCAGAACATCTCACCACAACTGATTCTGCCTCTCTAGCCACTATAGGCTGTTCCTGAGCCTGACCATGCTGTCTTGATGTGCTAGCACTAGGTCCATCTTTCCTGAAGACAACTCTTCTGATCTCCTCTGTCTTCTCTGGCTTAGCGTGAAACTTGGCTTCATTGAAATGCACATCATTGCTACGAATAAGCTTTCTGGACTCAGGATCCCAAAGCCGGTAACCCATCTCGCCCGATTCTCCGTAGCCAAGAAATATACACTTCTTGCTCTTTGGTTCTAACTTATTTATAAACTCCTTAGGAATATGGCTATAAGCTTCACAACCAAAGACTCTGAGATGCTTATACGAAGGTGCCTTGCCTGTCCATAGCATCTCGGCCACTGCACTCTTATCCAGAACCCTACTAGGAGACCTGTTGATCAAATGGACTGCTGTAGCCACTGCTTCCGCCCAAAATCCATCAGGCAACTCAGCATTTGACAACATGCTTCTGACCTTCTCTTGTATGGTCCTATTCAAACGTTCTGCAACCCCATTCTGTGAAGGATTATATGGTGCAGTAGGTTCCCGCTTAATCCCTTTTGCTTCACAAAAGTCTTGAAAAGCTTTGGAAACGTACTCTCCACCATTGTCAGCTCTCAAGCACTTCAGCTTCTGACCACTCTGATTCTCCACCAGCTGCAAGAATGTCTTAAAGACCTTGAGCACCTCATCCTTGTGCTTCAAGAAGTAAACCCATACTTTGCGAGAATAGTCATCTATGAATGTACAAAAGTACGCCGCTCCCCCTAGTGACAAACTAGGCATTGGTCCGCATAGGTCACTGTGTACAAGAGCTAACCGTTCGTCCCTACGATTCCTCTTTGATCTGTGCGGTTCCTGTGTTTGCTTACCATAAACACAATGCTCACAAAACTCAAAATCTTGAAATGAAAAGCTAGGCAAATAACCATAATGAGAAAGTATTTCCATTCCTCTTTTTGACATATGTCCCAACCTACGATGCCACAGTGACACACTTGGCTGCTCAATCGCATTAATTACATGGTTTTTAACCTCTGAAACATGTAAAGTGTACAGAGTTCCTGACTTGCTGCCATGTGCTACAGTCATCGAACCTTTGGAGATCTTCCAAGCACTGTTCCCAAAAACTGTCACATAACCCGCATCATCCAACTTCCCTGTACTAATCAAGCTCTTTCGGATTGCTGGAACATGTCTGACATTCTTGAGCCATAAAGAAGAGCCATTTTGAAACTTCAACTGCACATCTCCCACTCCAAGTATGTCACAAACCTGCTCATTGCCAAGTCTGACATAATCTTTAGTAGCCACATATGATGTAAACCACTCTTTGTGCGGAGAAACATGTAAAGATGCCCCTGAGTCGATAATCCAATCACTCATAGCATGTCCATCCTCTGCAGTCAAGAAAACAGAATCAAGATTGCTTGTAAGGAAGATGTCACCAACTGCTATACCAGAATCACTGTCTGAACCAGATCCTGTGACATTCACCTCTTCAATCTTCACTGAACTCTTCTTTTCATCTTGCTCAGAACTCTTTGTTTTTCCTTTTTCTTGTTTCCACTTCGTACAGTCTCGCTTCATGTGACCCTTCTTGCCACAATGGTAGCATTCTATGTCATCCTTTGACTTCGAATCACGAGACTTACTTCGGTTTTGTGCCTTCTTACCCTTCTTCTCTTTAAACTGTTGTCTCCCTCGAACGACCAAAGCACTATTGCCTTTGCCTTTGTCAATGTTCTTCCTGTTCACTTCCTCTGTGAGCAAGCTGCCTTCTACATTGGCACTTGTAAGACCTTCTGGCGCGACAGAATTACTTAACGCTGTACGAAAAGTATCCCAACTGTCTGGCAAAGTGATTAAGAGAAACATAGCCTTCACTGAATCTGGAAAGACTATCTCCTCTGCTGTTAACTGGCTGAAAATTGAGTGAAATTCATTCAGATGATTTGACATGGCTGTCCCTTCCTTCATCTTCAAATCTACCAATTTCTTGAGCCAGTAAATCTGAGAAGCAGCACTTTGTTTCTCGTACATACCACATAGCTTTTGCCATACGCCATACGCCGTAGTCTCTTCTGCTACGTTGAAGTAAACATTTTCTGCCAGTGTCAGCATGATTGTGGAACAAGCTAACTCGTCAAGCTCTTCCCACTCATCTTCAGCCATACCTTCTGGTCTCTCCCCTTTGAGCTTCAGTGGCTTCACTTGTTTTTTCTGCACCAAAACCTGCCAAATCTGCTTCTTCCAGAATGGAAAGTTTGTGCCATCCAGCTTCTTTATGTTGTAAAGAGTCTCACTTTGAGAAGATGCCATATCTGCCAAACTGTTTACTCCTGAGAAAAATCCGGTAGAGTTTCCCCTGTAAACTGGCCTCTGTACACAGTAAACAAGTTGTAATCAACAAGCTGAACACCTCTCCTCAGGAACTGTCAGTATTTTGAAAATTTTTGACAGAGTCTCCCCTGTAAACTGAGCTCTGGGAACCAAAAGATAGCTCAAAAAACAATCATAAATAGCTGACCAGTGACAAATCTAAAAAATCTCTGTAATATGATGTCCTGTAAGCATACACTGTCTCCTCTCTGAGCGATGACAGAACCTGTATCTGTCTCAAGACTGAACCCTGAACAATGCCTCAACGGCGTGACGCATAAGATGCAATCCAGTGTCTACACAAAGTCATACATCCTAAGGGATAAAAGTCGCCGAAGAGGATGCGTGTAGAGGGGAACTCCAGCAACTTAATCCACCTCACACTGGGTAACCCAGCCCCCAGTGCTTGGCTTCAAAAAACCTCACACACGACCCTCTCAGATGGCTCAGCAAACTGCCCAGAACTAGCATACATCCTATAATAGACCAATACTGTCCTATGACCGTTGCGGCGGTCTGTCTGCTAGCGTGACTCACAACTAGCAGACCCACAATCACAGTACATCAATCTGCAATACATGCCAGTGGTGTCAAGCCGTCGTATGGCCACACCTCCCCTGGAACCTGGCAAGCACAAGAAGTAGCAATGCAGACTGCAATATATATATCTGATGATATATATGTGTACCTGGTCTATAGATGATGCTCTGAAGACGAATAAGTGATGTATGTCGATGTCGATATTGATGTCGACCACCTCCTGCTTGCCAATCTACACAAGACAGATTTCTTTGCAGCTGAAATCTATCTTCTGCTGTAGTGCTCAGAACGAAATTCTGAGGGCATAAACGGCTTCGAAAGGGGGGTAAAACCCAAGGTCGCCTGATGGAAACGCCGAGTGTGAATTTTTGAACTCCGGATCCAGAATTTGCCAAAAAAGTGCGCGCGCGCGCGATTGCGCAAATCCGCACTGAACCAAGGCTCTGATACCAATTGAAGTCGCGGAGCGGAGCGTGGGTCGACTCTCTCACACACACACACAGTGAGCTTACACAGTACAGTACGCAGAGAACTGTTAGAAGGGTTATCTCCCAAATCCTTAGTATTCACAAAAGAATAAGTTAGTATATACAAAGAGTTAGAGGTAAGTGAGTTAGGCGGGCGGGCGGCCATATCCGCATAAGAGGCCACTTGGGCTTTAATCCCAACAGTTTGGCCATGAATCAAGTTTTAGGCTATTTTCAACAGCTTGTAGATCCCAATCGGCTCCAAATCTATCCGGGCTTGTGTCACGTGAATTTGTTCATCTAGTCATGCTCTCAACCATTGTGTGATGCAAAAAAAGTCATATCTTGCTTGGATTCTCTAAAAATCAACGTGCAAGTTGGCAATTTCTAAAAAAATGATATAAAACAGAAATTTCTTACTTTTTCCTTAATCTACGGGCTCCAACGAGCATTAAAACCATTGAATCTAAAAATGCTCAAAGAACCAATGTTTTTCATCGTGGTAAGGGCTATATTTCCTGCATGCAAAACTTTTCCAAAATCTCACCCTAACGCCTTCAAAAGTGGCTTCCGATGGGTGCCCTCGGTCAAAAATTTGAAACTAAAGCAAAACAATCAGAAGCAGAAAGTGTACAAACTTTAAAACAACAAAAATTTCCTTCAAACAAAAGTCATTGCAGAAAATTTGAAAATAGGCTCCCTTTGGACTCCTCACAATGATAGAAATCAAAGGGTTCAAGGAGAGATATGGTGTCACAAGTGCATGGTAGGAATCTCACAGAGGTTTATTCCTTAAAGATCTCTTTTACTTTATCATGTCTTCTCATGTACAATCTTACCAAACAAAAACAAATCTACACTTTAAATGACTACAAATCTTATTTAACTTATCAAACAATCTCAAAATATGGTAGACATAGAGTGCTCTTACACATGAATAAACCAAAAAGTCCAAATTTCTTCTCATTGACTTTGATAAACATACATTCATGAACAAATTCCAAGTGGTGGGGGTGCCTTCATGTTAGGAAAGGGTGTGTTGCTGATGGTAAGCTGTTGTATTGTCCTACTAGGGATTTCTGCATATTAGCATAATGATTCTTGGTATAGTGGGAGCCACATTGTTTGAGGAGAGCTTTGTGCCACGGTAAAAAAGATTCATGTTATGCCAGTTCCTTGAGACATTGTTGCAAACACCACCACTCTACTAACATAGTAAGAGTTCGCTTTGTACCATGACGCGTTAGAGACATGGTCTTCAAACAAAAACATGTATGAATTCAACATTTACAAATTGTATAATAAGATACTTGTTAAGTATATGATTTACAAATTTACAAAGTATTTCCATCGAACTGGGAATAAACAATCCTAAAATATACATTATGATGAGATTACCGACCTCTAATAAGCATGGATTTGAAGCACCTACCTGCAATATGTAACAAAGAAGGTTTTTTTAGAGAAAAAGTGGTGGCACTTAACCTCTCTAACCTTGACCCTTTCACTATTGAACACTCATCAAGTTTCAGCACAAAAGCAACCTTTATGCCAAGCACTACAAGACAAGTAGAGGCAAGACCTTTTGACTTCAAAGTCTATGATAAGAAGAAGACAACCAAAAGTAGGAAGTATATTGTTGCCTTGCACCAAGGGGTGTTTCTTTCAAGTAGTGATGGTGTTGGCAAGCTTTATAATGTGGATATCCTTTTCTTGCATAGTTTCAACCTCCCTCTCCGAAGAGGCAATACTTTCTTGTAATGCCACTGTTTTGAGTTGAAGAGGTTGAAATTTGTGCATCCATGAATGCAAAGAATCACGTGCGTCTATACACAATGCAATAGCGTAACAAGCATGCTTCTCCCCTCCCAACACATTGAAGAACCATCAAAAGGCTACAAAAGGATGGATGGAAGCAGTTTATAGGATCGTAAGGGTTCAAATGACCATCCATCCAAATGTCAACATTCGTCTCAACAATGGTACCACATTCCTGGGATGACCTCTTCTCATAGTCATGTGCGGCCTTCGGTGCAAATGTTGTGGACAAACAAATATGTACGCTTTTGGTGTGAAGAGTATGTGGTGGTGGAGGCAATCGATTTTTGATGTACGTGAGAACCATGGCAACTATTGCATGAGGAAGCAAAGGATGAAAAGAGAGAGGGGGGAGGAAGATGGGAGGAGAGAAGGAGACCGGGGGGGAGAGGGAGAGAGAGGGGAGGAGGAGGAGAGAAGGGGATGGGGGGGGGAGAGGGAGAGAGAGGGGAGGAGGAGGAGAGAAGGGGGCAAGGAGGGAGAGAAGGAGAAGGAGGGAACAAAGGTTTTTTCTTTTGGGGGGGGGGAGAAGATTTTGAAAAAATGAACTTTCACTGCTTGTAGGTAAAAAACAAAGGTCAAAATATAATTTTTGATATGTATATATATTGGGGTGGGAGTTTTAAGCAAACTATAAGTAACAATGATTTTTTTTTTAAAAAGGTCAAATTTTGGCTCTTAGTGAACCAAGTTTTTGTTGATGTGGCCACAACTCTTTACTCCTCTCACTTTCAAAAAGCTAGAGATAGAAAGTGATCTCCTAAGTCTACATCTTACATGTGTCTAAAAAAAAGGCTAGGAAAGCCTACTCAAAACTAGCTTCTTGAATGCCATTGTCCCCTTAGCCCCCCACAACAGTATCCTTAATCCTTAAAAATTAGGATTCCTTACAAGGCCCATGCAAAGTCCATATTTCTCCTAATGATGAAGCTATGTTGTGGAGCAGGGACTCACATGCGAATATACATGTAGAAGATCTATTGGGTATTTCAGAGATACGGGAGGAAGTGATAAGGGATATAGAATCTACTATGCCATCTCTATTAACTAAGGTTCCAAACACCAATAACTATTCAGTAACTTTAACCCATCAATCTCAAGTAGCAATAATTCAGGTTCCAAACATCGAGAACTCTTCAAAACCTTATGTACCCTATATTTTAACCGATCAATCTCAAGTAACAATAACAGGGAATCAAAGCACCAATAACTCTTTTGTAGCTTATACTTTAACCGAGCAATCTCTAGTAGATTTAAGTTATCAATCTCTAGCACTGATGTTTGTAACACCTTAACTAATGTGCCCTATACTTTAACAGTAACTAGTAACTGAGATGTCTACCCCACATAGGTTAGATGACAAAAAAAATGGATAAGAAATTATAGTTTGATTAGATTATTGTTTAGTTGTACTATAGTGCTCATGGATAAGAAATTATAATTCGATTAGATTATTGTTTAGTTGTACTATAGAGCTTCACTACTCTAGGCGCATCTATCCAACATTTATGTTATCCACTCGCAAGATTTTAAAACTCCCACAAGATGCATGCATGGGGACTAAAGATAGCATTTACAAAGGATGATACCCTTAGCAGGATGAATTCATATGAATGGTAATTCTTGCAATTTGTGGTACCAATTGCTATGAAGGATTTCCTCTTGATTTGATTGTGGTTGTCAATATGGTTGAGAAGAACTTTCCAACAAATTTTTTTGAAATTCAAATGCATCTTTCAAGTTCATGTTGTGGAGGAACTGGTGGTGGCCAATACTATTCTTAGTGGGTGGATATTCCTTTAATCTGGAGCACTTTGTGAAGACTCTAAAAAAATTGGTTCATCAAAGAGCCCATTCATAGGGAAGAATAACTAAGGGATTTCTTGTGCAAGAGTCAATGGTATTCATCTCTCTTTGAACCTTAAGATGCCTTGTCTATGGACTCATGAACATGACATATGGTTCACTAGGGAGCTATTCCAAGGGCAAGGAGTAGCAAGGAAGATAATCTAGGCATTGTGAGAGAAGATAATTAAGAAAATGGGGGAGTGCTTGAAGCAATATACTACATGATGGTCGGAGAGAGAGAGAGAGAGGTCTGCTTGGCAAATGAATTGTGACATGTGGTCTTAGCCAATTCTAGATCACTTTTGGCACTTTGAGAGTTCCCAAGGAGGTGATGGTTGTACACCATGGTATCCTCAACAAAACACATCGGGGAATATGTTTCCAAGGAGTAAGAGGATCTCTCATTGGGTTGTGATTGACATTTAAGCTTCCTTGCCCTTCATTCATCTTGTAACAACCTTCACCGGACAAAATAAGGGGGTTTTATTAGGCAAAAATATTAAAAATTAGTAGAATTACATGTACAAAAGGGGTCTTTTATTGCATTTTGGAAAAAAAGTGTAAGCTTTTTAAGAAAAGGAGTTGCTTTTTCGCCTTAGAGCATGTGAGTATAGGGTATTTTTAAATACCATTTGAATGCACGATATAGGTGATTTGTTGCGAGTGCCCCCCCCCCCCCCGGACTATATGTAAAACCGATTTATCATTTGAGTTCAAGAACTATTTATAAAACTCTTTAATTGTGAATTTTTCACTAATAAAAGGGACCCTTTTCCTATTCAATATGAAAATATTATTGTTTCAACACCCTTTTGTATGTGAAAATGTGAGAGTGCACAACATTTTGAGTTTTATGTTCTGTTGTGGCTACATCCATTTGTATTATGCATATCTACTATAATCTAATTTTGTGGTGGCTAAGTCAATTTGTATTGTGTATATCTACTATAATTTTATTTGTTGGTGGCAAAAACATCTATTTGGTCCTAGGGATGCCCTGACATGGATTGTGAGCAGGGCTAGTCTTGTAATCTCACATCACTCACTTTTATGAGTTCCGGGAAAAAAAATTATTTTCATAACACGTCAAGGATTTGTATTAATATGAAAGTTGAGAACATGTGTATAATAAACATCAAGGTAATCTAATATTCATCATAGATTAGGTTGTGGATGAAAGGCGTTTCTTTGTGCTAGAAGTTGTGTACTTAGATAATATTACACAAATTGCAAGTGTTATAAGCAACCTTTAGTAGATTCATCTTAAGTCCTCTCTTTCCATATGTAGATTCAACTTTCTCAAACAATGAGAACCATGCCTAGCATTAACACGTGGTTAAGCGCATCTTTTACTACTAGAGTGGCAATAGGCACCTAGAGTTCTTCTATCTAAAGGGGAATCATTATGTGTAACCCTAGCGGACGTGAGATGTGGGTGTGTGAGCTCAATCCCAGTAAAACCAAATGGTGCAAGCTAGACGACCAAAAAAAGAAAACTTTTGGGGCCCTTCTTTTAATCTCATGCTAGAAAATCTTGCAAAATTAAGTAAACTAGTATGACCGGTGCCCTTCGGCTGCTTCTCTCCTCCCTGCACGTTCTTTGTGTGTGTGTGCACGCGCTTAGTCCCCTGGGTCACCAAGTTGCAGAATACACTACCACTTGTCCGCCGGAGGGTGCTGGAATCCCTCCTCTTTTTATGATAGTTAGATGCCTTTTTGCATGAATAAAGCTTTTTTTTTTTTTTTGGGTATAGGAGTTCAAGTAAATAAGGGGTCTAAGTGTTCATAGACTCATGGTGCTAAACAATGCACATCTTTCAACAAGAAAAATACATATCAAATACCCTAAATTTTCTTGTAGTGTAGTACTTGATAATTGGCCCTAAAGCTGCACCCTAAAAAATACATCAAAGATTTGATGTTGTAAGAGGGATTTTTGTTGACAGCAGTTAGCCTCAAATTTCAAAGATTAGACTGTGGTAAACTCCAAAAAAGATGACTAGCGATGTCCACAGCATGTCACCAATGAAGGAAAGTGCGGGCTTCAAAAGGTGAGAGTCAAGACACTGTACACATCCTTGATTCCTTGTTTAGCCTACAAATTACAAAAGCGTAACATCAAACGACGAAAGTACACCTTGAATTATTGATATGGAAGCAACGTAGTAGTAACCACTTTATAGGAAAGAATTTGGGGCGACATTTTGTGGAAGCAGACCAAATGTGGAAACTTTCTTCTCAAACTTTCCACCGCAAGGACATAGCGTATAGCATGTTTTCAAGAACGTGATGAAATGTGTTGAATATGCACGCATCCAATTTCCACAATCTTGCATGATTCAAACTTCAAAGCTACATGTGTTGCTATCATGCTCTTTTCCAAACGACCACTCACTTGAGGCCTTGGGCCCAATGCACATGTGGAAGACTAAATGAGGAGTGCCCTAAGAAAAAGAGAATACATACGTTGGTTAAACAGTTCCTTCATCTTTTCAAGACCAAGCTCAAGGTGTTTGTCACTCATAACTACATCGCTCGATGGCAAGCTAGCATCACACAAAAACTAAAAGCTTTAACGAGAGTTTGGAATAACATCAGGGTTTAGCGTATTTTCCACTAGCTATAATTGCAAAATCCTAGGCTAGATTTTGAGCTTTCCTTGAGAAAAACTAGCAAAATTTTGCAAGTTTTGGAGTAAGCACCGGAAAATACTTCAAATTTGGACCTAAAACCAAAAGAGTTTTAAGTGTGCCCTTATTTTCTTTTGCTAGGAGAAATGCTTTTGGCAACTCCTCGGTCTAACTTCCTTGAGACTAGTTGCACTTGGGGCATCAAATTGTGACTAGATATCTACATGGGTGGAGATACGAGTCACCAATGAGCAAAGCACAACCTGAGTCACAATGCATGCTTGGCCATGAGATACATTTGGACCTTAACCCAGCAACAAATTGAGAATGCATAGCCCATGTGACTTTGGTTGGAGGTTAATCTAGACAAAAGTTGAGAATGCATAGCCCATGTGACTCTTGAGAATGCATAGCCCATGATACTCTTTCCTCCCTCCTTGAACTTCTTTAACTTTTGGGACCTTCTCCATGCAGGGAATGATTTGCGATGTCCTCCCTTGTATTTTCTAGGAGAATATCCATAGCTTACATCGGAAGAGGAGGAAGGTGAAGATGAAGGAGAAGAGGGTGACCTCTTCCTAGCCCTTTTCTTCATTTGTTTTCTCTCTTCTCTTTCACAATGACGAGGAGAAGGACTGTGTGTTGATCTTTTCCTCTTGG